>NC_139231.1:75367424-75601158 GCF_977018435.1 Lepisma saccharinum
ATGACATGTAAGTTTTTATTTCTATTATTTTTGTTATTATATCATAAATGTCATTATTTATAAATTTTTGTGTAGTGTGAAGTTTGGTTTACAAGTCCTGAAAATTTCATTGTAATTGAGCAAATGGTTTTTAAGATGTGTTCAATTTTGTGACATTATGAGAAAATTGCTGTTTTGGTGATTTAAAATTACCGCCTCTCGCAGCGGCTGGTGGGTATTTAACTCCCGGCATGAAGGGTTAAACTAAAAAAATATTTTTGTTTGAAATTTTTGAGTCCAAATTTCCCACCGATTCCAAGCTCCGCCCCTGGGGTAATTGACCTACCGCCCCCAACCCCTAACGTGGCCCCGCCTCCGCTCCGGCTCCCCAGCTTTCTCTATAGACTCCCTGTTAAAGGCATGTTAGAAATTGGCCGGAGTCACCTGCCCCCAAATGAGCTCCAAACTTTTAAATTTGAAGAAATCCGTTTTTAGGATACGGAAAACTTACCTGAATTTCACACAAAACACCTTCCCGATGTTAGACAATACTACGGAAACTTATTACGGTAAGTAGTTTCTTCTGTAGAAATGAAGAAATCTGTCCGAAGGATAGTAAACTAGTACCGTATATTCATTTTCGCTTGACCATTTATTTAACAGACCTCAAATAAATAACATCATGGATTCTTTATTGACTAATAAGAAAAACCCATGTATTGTTTTGAATTACACACACGAGTACAACCAGTTTTTTTATGTACAGAATCCATAAGTGTCTCAGATTTTTTAACCTGATGAATTTTTTTCAAAAAACTATTCGAGGGAGTTAAGAATGTTCATTTTTATTTAGGTAATACAGCTGACCACGGTGGTTTCCATATGGAGATTCTGAGAACTTTTAGAGAATTTATTCATATTTTAACCTTAAAATCTTGTGATTCTTGCTAACGTACAATTACAGTGAAAGATTGTCATGTATTATGCATAATCTTCTGTGATGTCATGATTTTCCATGAACTCTGTTACATAAAATTTGGATTGGAGAAAAAAAATACTAGAGAGTTAATAAGTAAGTATGCTGTTTGTTTAATATAAATAATCTACACAAAATTGTAATTGACGTAGTCTGTACTATGTGTACATGTAAATCAAGTGTGTATGTACTTAAAAAAACTAACTTCTTGTTAAATTCAGACTGAGACACATGTGACTTCTGCTACATTTTCATACCTTTTGGTGTATTTTTTCTGCTTTAATTCATTCATTTAATTATCCAAAAAGTGGGAAGAAAGCAAGGTAAAATAAATAAAGTCAAATAATAAAGGAGGTAATAACCTGCGACCAGTGCCGTAGCGCAGTTTTGTGTGGCCCTTCTCAAGTAAAATATCGGGGCCCCCTCACTGAATAATATTATCGAGAATACTATAATGTATATATCATGGGAAAAGTCGGATGAATGGACAGATGTACAATAGTTAGTTACTACCTCCACCCCCCCCCCCCTTCCAACGTACACACAGTTATAAGGTTGGATAGTTGAGGGGAGGGCGGACTTCTTGTCGTCAAATATGTAGTGCATGATATTTTGTATTTTTTGCTTGATATTTTTTTTTTAAAGAAAATAGGTTACATTTATGCATGCACAGATATAAAGAAAATAATGTTTTGGGAAATTGTTTGAAGGGTAGTAAATGTTGAGATGGATTTGGTTTTAGCTCCGAAAGCCATCCTCTTTGTTTGCGCTAGTTGAAAATTCAACGGAAAAAGTCACTCACATTCGCCTACTAATACTAATAGTGACAAATATATATATATATAAAAGGAAGGAGGGCCACAAGGGCTAAATAAAAAGTAAAAGAGGAGAGAGGAAACACTCACCGGACAAAGAAAAAATTCAAAATTTGAATTGATATATATATATATATATATATATATATATATATATATATATATATATATATATATATATATATATATGTATGTATGTATGTATGTATATATATATATATATGTATATGTATGTATATATATGTATGTATAAAAACAGCTTACCATTTCAGTTTTGGAGGTTGAACTGGACTTCTAGATTGTGGATGTTGAGGTTGACCCAAGGTCAGTTCGAAACTCCTAAAGATAAATTCTCGTGCACGCCAGTCTTGAGAGACAGGTAATTGAGTGGCGATGGGAATCTATGTATGTCACGAAGTTTTAATGTTAGTGGACCTCAATATTATTAATCATAATTTCAACGATGCCATTCCTTTTCGATATAAAAAAAGGTAAAGTGCTCCCCTGTGCTTAGCACCATGCCATGAAGGCGTATAAGGTGTGTGGGGGTAACACCTTTTCGATATATCACTGAATATACATTTCAGACTTTTTTCTAATTAAAAAAGTCATATTTTCATGGATCATCACTGCAGGAAGTGTTGGTGGGATGCAGGGAGGTTCCCTAACTTGGATAATTTGTATGAACATCCCCCACCTACTGCAATATCTCCATGGTGATCCAAATAGGCATTACCTCTCATATCGCCAAACTCGATCAAGCATGCTCTCAGCTAAAAAATTTCACTTGAGGACTGTAGATCATAATATAATCATATCAGACTGGAAAGGAAGATCTGGTTGAAGAGAATGTTTTAATACAAAAGTAAAATGAACTTTACAAAATAACCCAAAATAATGGTGAGATTTCACGCATGTGCTGTGCTATAGAAGATAAGGTACTAGCCCCTAGAGCAAGGAAATAATTGTCCCCTGGGTCCCATCTTCTACCAAGTATCAGGGCCCCTTTGAAGTGTTTAACAGTTCAAAGAACTATCAACTACCTTGTCACACTATAGCTAAGAATCGAGAATAAAGTGTAACACTTGACAAGTGTGGATAATGTAGGAAATGCACATTAACTCTGATTTAAAAAGAAAACAAGCTTGGAGCCCCCTTAAAAGTATTTGTTGGGATGATACATTTTAAATACCACATTTAAAACTAACGTAGTACTACTACAAGTCCATGAATTACGAAGTTCGACTTTTTATTGCTTGGCTGAAAAACTGGATTGATAACTGTAGACAATTTATCCTCTAGAAGTTTGACAAAACTGTGTAGAAAGGTATGAGTGGTGTTTTTTTTCCCCCTATCGATGGCTATCTGCAAGTAAAATAATTCTGTATTTCGAAGAGGATCCACATGTCAAGTTGGCTGGGGTCTCTCTGGCTGAGCCAGTTTACCCGTGCTTATTAACGAAGACAATGTCTTATGGTATTTTGCTGGGAACCCACTCGACCACATCTCACACATTGAAAATTAATAATAATGAACACTGAGTCTTGAGAGTTTTTATTAGTTGACTCGTACAATATAACGAAATCTGTGGATACATATTCTAAGTTCACGGACAGTATATAAATAAATAAAATTAGTGATCGCCTTGAAAAATTTCTAGTTTGAATTGTGTGATTGTTCACATAATCTGTTTCGTAAATAGTTTAATATTTTTTTATTGTAAGCCACACTTCAAAATTTCAAGAACATTTCCTCACAATGGTGGGTGGCAACTGGCCAAAGTCTAAGGAGAAAAGTTATGCTTCCACCCCAGGATATTTGAACCAGCAAGCATCCTGTATAGCCTGTGCTCAAAGCCTGATGCGTGAGGGAGATTTCACACACGCGGCAAGCTGCAAGCAACACAGTACTGGGCCATGGTTCTGCTGAAAGTAGTTGACAAATAACATAATTATATTTGATTTGTGAGTCCCTAAGTCCACTGTATGCACAAATAGACTACTCAAGACTGGACCTACAGTTTAATGTGGGATCTGCCTCTACCGGATATCGAACCCGGGATTGGTCAATTATAAGGAGACTATGTTACCGCTTTACCATCCATATTTTTATATATCAATAAGCCTAGATGTAATCAAATTATTACTATTTATGATTATGCCAGCATTTATCAATATTTAATTTCAAGGATACATATTCACATAGAAGTATACAATTTTAAAAATTGTAAAGGTATTTTGGAGGAAAATTCTTGGGATCAGGTCATCGACTTGTAAAAAAGTAATTTAATTGGCCACGGTCTCACTAAGGAGACTAAGTTAGAGAACCACTGTTTAGGTCTTTGCTTTATCCAGGCTAGACAGGAAAGCATAAAGTCAAGCATATACAGTTTGAAGTTATTGATCATGATTTCTTCGTTTTCTCATTGGCAACATGCCTCTCCCGAGTTTCAGTAACTTGCACAAATTTTACAACGTGATTTACACAACAATCTCTTCTTATGTTTGTTCTGGTGACTAATAAACTGATTAGTGCAATTATATTGGTGTCATCACCCAATGCTGACATGCAAACTGAGCAGAGAAACAAGTGTCACTTGTAGTACTGGCAATTTCTGTTGAATAATAGATAATAACTATGATAATACATATGCCAGAGCACAAAATATTTTCTTCAACCTCAGTATGCCCCAATGTTCCCCCTACTTTGAGCACTGCTCCCCTCCTTAGAAAATAGCCTGTGGGCCGCCATGGCCACAGGGGTCTGCAAATAAGAATTTCTGTGTAAAATTATTTTTTTCTTCTGGGTCATTCGGAGTGAAATCACCAAATTGAAAGACATAAATTTGCTTCATAGTCGCGGATTTACTTGCAATATAGATTCATGGTCCAATATGACAAATATGTAATTTTAGACTTGTCCAACAAATATGTTGAAAGTTACAAATTTTTGAAGATTTTCAGAAATTGGGTGGACAAACGAACGCAAAATGTGGCATATCTCGGAAACTATGTGGAATATTGTGAAGATTTATTGTATTGTTGGAGAGCAGAAGGACAGTCGTAACAGAGAATAACTGTGTTACCATTCTTACATGCTCAGAAAGTAGAAAAATATGTTTAAAGGATGTAATATGTTGTGATGAAAACACCAGGGATTCCCAGGTTTTACCACAATGGCAATTGTTACACAGCATAATCAATACATGTTCAACATAATATTAAAAAATCAGAAAGGTAATAGTAATATTGTTCATAATAAGAATATCACAGGTTTCAGTATTCAATTATCCTCTTGAGACCCAGTGTATTGCATGCAATACACAAACAACGTATTACGTCATCACCCTGACAAACGCAACAAACTGTTCAATGTTTGTGTTTTCTGTTTGAGCGCATGCTTTAAGAACGAATTTCGTCTGGCAACCATTTTTTGGCATGTGTACGTGGTTGATGAGTGCTGCCACCTGTGTGAATTTCAAGATGGCCATGCAGGAGCAACCGTCGACATTTTCGTCCGGTAAGTTTTTATTTTATCCATGATTACCTTCTTGTTAGATGTTTAATTTTTGTGTACTGCTTCATAAAGCAACCTGCTTTATAACCATTAGTACTATATTTGGACAAGCACTGTTATGCAAGAGATATTCATGAAGAAATTAGCATGTATTGCATGCAGTACATTGGAACAGCAGTAGGTTGTATTGCATGCAACACTGTATTGTATACAGTACATTGGAATTTGGAATTAGTATTTTATGCAAATGAGCATAATTTATTATTCCTGAAAAAAAAAAAGATAGGCTTCGAAAAATTGTTCAGTTAATTTAAATATTATCCTGTAGCACTTTTGTAAAATATGCAATCCACATACACCAGCCACTGTATGGGCAATATTGAAAATATATTAATTTTTATTAAGAATTGACATTAATTTCGTACTTTTATTTACAGGTCGTCCGTTTGTGCAAGTGCACAAATAGATCAATTCCTCCTCATGAACTTTGAGAGATTTTATATGATGATTTGGATGATTCAGATCAGATTTGAGCAGTGGAAGTGAAGAGGAATATCATCCTGATGAACCAGTCTCAAGTGATGAGTCAGGCATTGAACCCATTAGCCATTCAGCATCACAGAATGAAATTTTGGATTTGCCCTGGATTTCAGATGAAATGTTTGTTCCACATCTAACTGAAGGATCAGCTAACAACATTGATGATAACAGAATGATCGAGACAGAAAATACTGTACAATTCTTTGAGGCATGTCTTCCAGATGAAATGTTCGAAACAATGGCATTCTGCACAAACCAGAGATGTGTTCTAGATTCCGGAAAGTCACCAAATATTACAAAGGGAGAAATAAGAACATTCTTCGGCATCAACAGGATTATGGAATGTCTCAAGCTTCCACGAATCAAAATGTACTGGCAGAAGGATACAAGGCTTCCATTAATAGCAGATGCCATGCTGAGAAACAGATATTTCTTCATTAGATGTAACTTAAAAGTTGTGGTCGATGATGAAGTTCCTGAAGCTACAAAGAATACTAATAGACTGTGGAAGGTGGAGCCAGTGTTGAAATGTGTTCAGGATGCATGCAGAAAATTGTGGAAAACTGCAGATCTTTCAATTGACGAACAAATCATCCCATTTCCTGGAAGAGTAGGTTTTAGACAATACATTCCGGGTAAACCTAATCCTGTGGGTATAAAACTATTTGTTCTGGCTTGTCCTTCAGGTAAAGTTTTGGATTTTCTGTGCTATCAAGGTAAAAATATATTTTCAAATGATATGAAACAAAACTTTGGTTTGGGTGGGTCAGCTGTTCTTACATTGGTAGAAACACTGAACCCTGGACACAGATTATATTTCGACAGATATTTTACCAGTGTTCACCTGCTGGAATATCTTTTGACAAAGGGTTTGCAAGCTACTGGTACAATTATGGTTTCACGAATTCCTCAACATGCAAAAGCTATTCTATAATAGTTTCTGACAAACAGCTAAAAATGAATGGTAGAGGCACTTTCTGCACTGCTATTAATCCTGAGAAATCCATGTGTGTCACTAAGTGGTGTGATAACGACCTGTTCTTCTTGCATCCACAATATATGGTCCCCATCCACTGACACTGCAAAAGATGGTCAAAATCTGAAAATAAGCACATAAAGTACCTATGCCTCATGCTGTGCACAAGTACAACACAAATATGGGTGGTGTTGACTTTTGTGATAGAATGATAAGTTTCTATCCATCCAAGGCCCGTACAAAAAAGTGAAATGTTAGAACAATACTCCATATGAGTGATCTTATATGCTCGAACATATGGATGCAGATCATGGAAATGCGAAATACACAAACTTCACCAAAACATGAACATCAATTGTTAGACCTTAAATTTGACCTAGGCAGGTCACTAATTCTTGCATCCCAACAGAATGTTACACAAGCAAACACAGATGATCAGGAGATAGGTCTACCTAGTAAGAGAAGGCATTCTACACCTTCCCCTTGTTTCGAGGTCAGAACAAGGAATGTAGCTCATTTACCAGAAGCTGTACATTTTGAAAGAGGTAAAGCAGTCCCCTGCTGTAGAAATTCTGGATGTCCTTATCATGCACGATTTCGGTGTAAGACTTGTAATGTCTTTCTCTGTCTTGTTCCAGGGAGAAACTGCTTTGAAAAATTTCACTTGGTGTAAATAATACTGCTAAAATGTGCTATAATAGAATGAAAAGTTATGCTCTTGGGTAAATACAAAAATGTTACTATTTAACTTTCTTTGCTGTTATATTTAATACGAAATAATTTCACCAATTAGTCCATGAGCCAGGACCTCAAATTTAGGCATTCGGTACCACTTGGGGGGGGGGGGGGGTTCTTATATAATTTTTTTTTTTCAAGGTGTGAATGCCTGGAACTGGAAAATGTGTGATAGCATCTCATAACTCTTTGCTTTTTATATAATATTATTGAATTAGTAACCATAGCCAAAAAATAATGGTTTTTCATATTTTTTATAAGAAGCATATAAATTGATCACAATATTTGAATAAATAAGTTTAATTTCATCAGACTTATTACATTCAATATTATTTTATAATAATTAATAACTATTAAGTGTAATAATATTAATATAATCCTTATAATAACAATAAAACTTTATTATATTGCTTATATACTGAGATTAAATGCATAAGTTCTACTTACAATTTTCAATAATGTATGTTATAATTTTACATAAACAAAATTATATTATTTACATTCATCATCATCTTCTTCTGAATAGCTGTCATCACTCATTGATTTTCACATGTGGGCAGTCTGCAGTTGTCAGTGCACCTGATGTTATTTAGACACAAGAGACACTTTGGGGTTTCTATTGGATTGGTTGGTTGGTTGATTGATTTGGTGTTTCAAGTCCACTTTATGCACAGTAAGCCTAATTGAGACGACCTACAGTTTAAAGTGGGATCTGAACCACTATGTGCCTCCACCAGGTATCGAACCTGGGACACCTTGATTACATGGTGGTGACGCTACCACTGCACCATCGTGGAGACAGTTTCTAATTGAGTTGCAAGCTAGTATATCTAACAGAATTTAAGATGCTGGCTGCCATTCCATCCAATCCATTACCAGCTCCTCTGCTCCAGCATGTTTTTTTTCAATGTCCATCTTCTTCCACTTGGTCTAGTGTACGTGGCTCATTCAGAAGACATCTCTTGCTTATAGCAGATTGATAATCACACGTTAAGCATGTTTCTTGCAAGTTGATAAATGTCTATCTCACCCTTTTTTCCACAGAATAGACTACATGTCATGTCATTCACACAATGTACGGAAGATTTTGGAGCATACAATAAGCATGAGAACTACAGTTTGCCCATTACTATTTCATTGAGATCCCATTGATCTCCGATGGTGCGAAAATATTTCCTGTGTTTGTCTGTTGGCAGGAAGGATGCACTTACTTTTCCTGCAAATGCATATGGAGACTTATTATATCTCGACAAGCATTTTTAATAAGAATTGAAGCTATTTTCTTAATGTCAAGAACCCACATAGGTATTTTAGTACTATATTTCAGAAACAATTTAACCATGATTCTTTCATGGAATCTCAAACACACAATACACACATCTGTGTCATCTGAGCCTCTCGTTACCGCTTCATAACCCTCATCAGCAGTGGCAGTATTCACCAATAAATTACCATATCTTCTTCATGTTTACTGTTGAGATTGAGCACTTTGGGGCTTTCTTCAAATGTGGTGTTCCATCATTTATTCATGAAGTTTTTTATTCAAAATATTTACAAAATGCTCTGGTTTCTTACATTTGTTAACAAGAAATGCAATTAGAGTTCTTTTATTCATTACGTGACTTAGGAATTTTCTTCACATTCTGACAATCTGGGAAGATGATATGCTCTGTCACTGATGCCCGAATTCTTCCCATATACATTATCCTTTCGATGTTCTTTATAGACGTCTCATTGTACGTATCAGACAGACATAGATTCTTGGACTAGTATTTCCTTCTGAAAAGCAATGGACAAGGCAGAGAGACCTTACCAAAGTTTGACTCCTCTTCTTTTACTCTCTGAATAAGAACAATGCCATTAATCACCGTGGCTGAATATTTCCTCAGGGGGGGGGGGGGGGATAATATTTTTCTGCAAGTATGTCTCTAATGCCCATGATAATGGTTCTAAGAGAAAGCCCATTTGAAGATTCAGATTCTGTGCTGTCACAATATTTTGACCAAATAGTGTCTTGTCTGATAATTGCCTGCCATAACTAGCCACCACCTTCTTCTTGGATAAAGAGAGGGACAGAAAGGAACTAGACGAAAACCATGTACAGCCGATGTTTATGCAAATGAAAGAACATTCAGAGAACAGATACAGTAGAGTATGGATTAGTACAGGTAACAGAAAGACCCTACAGTCGCTTGGACCAATGCTCACATGATGTGCGTCACTATAGAGCAATGTGTGTACCAACAGAATAGCTCAGAAACGACCATGGTCACAGCATTAACTTGCCCCAAGTATGGTGTGTGATCTCGAACACAGCTGCACATCTGTGTGGCAGGATTGGAGGATTCCTCGCCACTCTTCACTTTGGGCATTTTCAGCTCTGGAAGAGTTGAGGGAGGTGCCATCCTATCTAGAATGCATCTGCCAAGTGCATCCCAAACATTCCCTATGGGATTTAAATCCACTAATCACGGTGGCCACTCCATACACTCCTCGTCCTCTGGCACGTTGTGCACTAACAGAACTCTGTGAGGACGAGCACTAACAGAACTCTGTGAGGGCGAGCATTATCGCCAATGAAAAGGAAACTATCACCTGTTGCATCTGTGCACGGCATGGCAAGAGGTCTGAGGTTCTCGTCTCCATATCTAAGGGCCTTCAAACTGCCATTTTGGATGACTTGGAGGTCCGTACGTCCCACAATTTTGATTCCAACCCACAAAATAATTCTACCACCTCCATTTTAGAATGTTTCTTGAACAACAGCAGGGTTATAGCATGTTCTATATTCCCTCCAGATTAGGCACGTCTATTGTAAGGCTGGGGGCTGAATCGCGACTCATCGGAGAACACCACTTTGTTGTGGCCCCAATTGCTATGTTCCTCAGCCAAGTTTCTACGGACTGAAAGCTGTACAGTGACTCACACCATGAGTCTATATGAATAGAGCCCATCTTTAGGAAGGCGGTTTCAGACAGTTTGAGTTTATATCTGCATCCTATTGCAGTGAGAATAGCATGTTATAGTTTTGTTGCATTCTGTTGTCTGTTCCAATCGGTTGTTAACAAGAGGTACCTGTTGTCTCTTGCTGTTGTTGCTCGCGGACGGCCTTGACCTTTCCTTCGTCGCACATTTCACGTTCTTTAGAACCGAATATACAGGCGAGAAATGGCACTTTGAGACACTCCAAGGGCTACAGATACCTTTCGCTGTCTGTCCTGCTTCCACCCTTCCTGTGGCTCTCCACGCTAGGGATGGCCAAACAGATCCGGATCCGAAAAATCCGGATCCATTCGGATCCGGATCCAAAAGTTACGGATCTGGATCCGGATCCGAGAGTTCCGGATCTGGATCCGGATCCGAGAGTTCCGGATCCGGGTCTGAAAGTTTCGGATCTGGATCCGGATCCGAAAGTTCCGGATCTGGATCTGGATCCGAAAGTTCCGGATCCGAGAGTTCCGGATCTGCGGATCCGGATCCGGGTCTGAAAGTTTCGGATCTGGATCCGGATCCGAGAGTTCCGGATCCGGGTCCGAAAGATTCGGATCTGGATCCGGATCCGGATCCGAGAGTTTCGTATCTCAATACCATTATAATATTACCACACCTTAAAAGGTATTATGAACTTCGATTACAAAGAAATTTTTCGTTAGTCCTACAAGAATTTTTTCAAGTGTTGTTCCTAAAATACTTTGCTACGCATCGGCTAACACACTCGTGCACACATGTCAGAGGTGATTTTGTAAATGCCATTGAAACGAATATGTATTCATTCGAATGTTGGAAATGAAAACACACATAAATGTGAGACATTCCATTCCAGGATGAAACCTTTAACACATATAACAAGATAGAAATGTTATACAAAAATTATACAATTGTTCTACAGTTACAGTTCTACAAATTAAAATAAAACATTATAATATATGCAGTGTTAAATAATTACAAAGTGTAAGACTAACAAGGGAGGTTATCTAAGTATCCCCCTCCGATTTCCATGAAACTTGGCAGGTGTGTGTATAAACGGGCCCAAATGAAGAAATACGTGTTTTTTTATTTTGTTTCGGCTAAAAAACTGTTTGAGGGGGCAACCCCTCCTCAAATGTCAATATGAGGACAAATTTAAGTGGGCATTTGACGTATGTGTCCCCCTCCGATTTCCATGAATCTTGGCAGGTGTATAGTGGGGCCCAATAGAAGAAATACGTGTTTTTTTTTGTTTCAGCTAAAAAACGGTTTTACAGGGCGAAACCCACTCAATTGTCAAGATGAGGACAAATTGAAGTGGGGATCTGACCCCTGTGTCCCCCTCCGATTTCCATGACACTTGGCAGGTGTGTGTATAAACGGGCCCAAATGAAGAAATACGTGTTTTTTTGTTTCAGCTAAAAACTGTTTTAGGGGGCAAAATCCCCTCAAATGTCAAGATGAGGACAAATTGAAGTAAGGATCTGACCCCTGTGTCCCCCTCCGATTCTCATGAAATTTGACAGGTGTATAGAGAGGCCCTATCACCCCTGTTTCTTCCTATGCCATATTTACGTGGTTTCGGGGTCAGATCCCCACTTCAATTTCTCCTCATCTTGACATTTGAGGGGGGGGGGGGGAATGAAAAACACATAAATGTGAGACATTCCATTCCAGGATGAAACCTTTAACACATATAACAAGATAGAAATGTTATACAAAAATTATACAATTGTTCTACAGTTACAGTTCTACAAATTAAAATAAAAAAGTTCTGTATCTGGATTTCGGATCCGCTAGGATCCGGATCTGGCCATCCCTACTATACACCTGCCACGTTCATGGAAATCGGAGGGGAACACAGTGGTCAGATCCCCACTTCAATTTGTCCTCATCTTGACATTTGAGAGGTGGTTGCCCCCTAGAACAAATTTTTTGCCGAAACAAAAAAACACGTATTTCTTCATTTGGGCCCTGCAAGTTTCATGGAAATCGGAGGGGGAGACTTAGACCTCCCTTGTAAGTGTATTAATTAATTACAAATCGCGCACGCGCGCACACACACTATATATACAGATGGGGGACAAAATAATACGAACACCTGTGAAAAAGTATGCCACATTTCACACCGGCAGTACAGCAGCACCACCTGGCACTGAAGTCTGCCACTTAGTGGCTGTGAAGGGGAAGGTATTAGTTTGCCAACAGCAGTCATTGGTGATGCATTAGTCTATCATACGCTCTCAAGAGACACTGCAATGTCAGACCTGACAGAGTTCCAAAGAGGCATGATTGTTGGAGCACGTTCAGCTGGAGCCACGGTGACTGAAACCTCAAAGCTTGTTGGGTGTGCAAGGAGCACAGTATCAGCCGTTATGACAGCGTACACAACACAAGGTAAGATGGCGTCTTCAAAGCACAACAGTGGACGAAAGACAAAGCTTGCTGCTCGGGATAGGAGGGTGTTGAAGCACATAGTGGCCCGAAAGCACAAGCAATTGTTATCCAAGATAACATCTGAAATGAACAGGCATCTCCAGGACCCCATTTCAACCAAAACTGTCAAAAGGTAACTCCATGCTGCAAACATTCATGGCCGAGTGGCAATTCGTAAGCCATTGGTGACATCACGTAATGCTGTCAAGCGACACCAATGGTGCAGAGCTCACAGAAGTTGGTCCCCACTGCAGTGGCAACAAGTCATCTGGTCTGATGAATCAACATTCACGTTATTTCAGACCACGGGGCGCGTTTATGTGTGGAGAACGCCTCGAGATGCATTTCATCCTGACTGCCTCTTGCCGACTGTGAAGCATGGAGATGGGTCCATTATGGTATGGGGCGCGATATCTTGGCATGGTGTGGGACCACTTGTTTTTTTGCATGGGAAGATCAATGCCAGTCACTATCGCAGCATTCTGGGGGATCATCTCCATCCTTCTGTCCAGACTTTATTTCCTGGTGACTGACCGCTTTTTCAAGACGACAACGCTCCTATCCACACTGCTGGGTCTGTCCAAACATGGTTTGAAGAACATGACGATGAAGTAGGACATCTTGAATGGCCCCCACAGTCTCCTGACCTGAACATTATAGAACATTTGTGGGGATATTTGGAGTCCAAACTTCGTGCTCGAAGTCCGCCTCCAGCCACACTTTCGGAATTGGAGACTGCTCTGGAGGAAGAATGGCTCCATATTCCCTTAAACATTGTGCATGACCTCTATGCGTCCATCCCACGTCGCATACAAAGTGTACTTCAGTCACAGGGTGGTCCAACCCCCTATTAATAAAGATTTTCTCTACATTCACAGGTGTTCGTATTATTTTGTCCCCCATCTGTATATGTGTGTATGTATATTATATATATACGTATATTAGCAGGTAACATGTTTTATAAGCACATTCTTACTTTCCAAAGAAGCGCATGTGGGATGGCAAAACGGATCCGGATCCGAAAATTCCGGATCTGGATCCAAAACGACCGGATCCGGATCCGAAAGTACCGGATCCGGATCAGAAAGTTCTGGATCCGGATCCGAAAATTCTGGATCCGGATCCGAAAGTTCTGGATCCGGATCCGAAAGTTCTGGATCCGGATCCGAAAGTACCGGATCCGGATCTGAAAATTCCGGATCTGAAAATTCCGGATCCACGGATCCGGAACCAACCGGATCCGGATTTTGGATCCGCTAGGATCCGGATCTGGCCATCCCTACTCCACGCCATTGATTCAGGTAAATCACACTTTAGAGGCATTGTACCACTTGCCCATGTTCCTCAATGAACTCTTACATTGTCCTTGGACTGCTACTGTCATTCTCACAGCTCCGCACTTCAGTTGTTATTTCAGAGATATCTGCATTAATGATGGGCAAATAGCTAATTGACTCCAGTAATGGTGTTAAATACCATCCATCGCCTTGATTGCAAGGCAACGGTGTTACACTGAGCTATCGGGAATGCTATCTTTGTGTGGTTGCATGTTGATTGATTTGCATTATTTTACTTCACTTTTTGTGCTACCTTTGGCTAATTTGCGAAGATGGGATGAGTGATGATATGATGAAATTGATGAATGGACACTCACAAACATCCATTTCCAGGTCGGGACTCGAACCCACGACGCCTGGTGTCGTAGCTCGATGTGCTAATTATGGTTGCATGTTGTCCTGTGTTTTGCCCATATATGTGCTGAGTGCCCCAAGACAGCCTCTGTTTATACTCTAGGTAAGGAGATTTTAGAGACACGCATGGTGATTTTTTTTTTACAATGTAAGGGGCTTGATCCCTTATAATGTGACTGTTGCAAATTGCCTAAGTGTTGACGCATCCAAAATTTCAATATCAATCAATCTATAACATTCTTCCATGAACATCGGTAACATTTAAACAAAATTCATGATTAGTTAGTACTACTACAACAACAAAAACAACTGATGATAATAACAATAATAATACTAACAGTAACAATTATTATTATTATTATTAAATGTTATTGCATGTATATAACTGTAATATACTATTCAATAGTCAATACCAGTTGCAATAGGTGTAGTTAAATTAGACCAAGGACACATCCCTGCTATGAATTCTGAGGTCAAAAGCAACAAGTGTATTATGTCACATTAAAGGTAAGCATTTACGCTTCAATTTTTGTTTGGAACATTTTCTTCTCAGATGTCTATATTATAAATAAATTAATGATAAACACAAAATTAATAGTAAAAAATACGATTTTTTTCTACTAATCCGTGAATAATTACTTAACGGTTGCTCCTATCGAAAAACCTAAGATAACATTAAATATAGAACACATATTCAGCTTTCATTTGAAAAAGAGATAATTGAAATCGGACCATTAGTTTCAAAGATATGATCGTTTTTTCAAATGTCAACATCCATCATGTTGAATTGGCGGCCATTCCTATTAGGTACCACTTTGAGATGGGAATCATGGTTTTTTGGTATCCTTACACCCTTATATCTGTGGCATAAAGGAAAATTAGTAACCCCAAATTATACTGAATACTTGGCTGGCCCATAGACTATTTATCCACTTTTAGCTCCCAGAAATTGTACTAAGACCAGAGTTTTTGTCCAGAATGTTTATGGGTCAGTTCATACCAAATGGTCAAGCACTGATTGCTTGATCATGTCTAAAAATTTTTATATTTTTTTTTCCAACTCCTATGCAAGGGTAGTTCTAGGCAGGTATTATTTTTGTACAACTTGACTTGGTTTAAAATTGGTGGCCATTTTTTGTTTCATGACTTCTGGTATTTTTGGCCTTTGCAGACAGTTGTGATAATTATAATAACTCGGCTAAGAAAAATGATAAAAAGCTGTGATAATAAACATTGTTTTCAGTTCATTTCAAGCTTTATTCTATGTTCTGTACTTTTTTCGTCATGTCTAATGAAAATGATTGAAATTTAGGGCCAAAACTGATATTCAATTTTTAAGAAAAATCAAAGTTTAGGATTTTCTTTAGTAGGGAAGTAATGTCATGTCAGTGCTATAATTTTTTTTAGGGGAAACATTTACATCCAAAGTTTTTGCAGAAAATATTTGAGCTCTGCTACTTTTAGTTAAAGCTCTTTGAAAATGCTTGTTTTTCATTTTTTTTTAAATTTCGATATTGGGATTACAGGTAATTTAGGCAAAAAAGGTAAATTTATGTTATTGGTTGCACATAAATATTTACTTTTAATGAACTATCATGCAATTAAAATTATTGTATTTATTAATTACATCATGCAAATGGCCCTTGATTGATCTGTATTGTTCAGTGCAGTGAATTTCAGAATTAACGTTTTTGGCGGGACTAGGAAAAATGTTAGGGTTCCAGGTAAACTTGAAATCTGACATCAGACTTTTCTCAAGATATCTTTGTGATTGTTTAAACAAACATCGATCCTAAGAAAATGCAAACTATGTTAAATGTCAAGAGAATTTTGCATATCAGGAACTGGTGAACTAAACACTGTGTCCTTAACGTAACCCCATAAAAGAAAAGTCAAGAGGGGTTATGTCCAGCGAACGCGGTGGCCATGATATGGGACCATCTCTACCGATACATCTAAAGGTGTCATGCAAGAACTGGCGAACAGTTAACTCCTAGTGTGGCGGTGCACCATCTTGTTGAAACACTACCCATGGTTGAAATTCCTGTAACCAAGGCACAACATTAAAAAATCATAATCAGAGAAAGACTTTATGCTCACCCTGTATATGTTTCCCATAAAATAATTATAGCTCTGACATGACATTATTTCCCTACTATAGAAATTCTTGAACTTTGATTTTTCTTCAAAATTGAATATCAGTGCTGGCCCCCAATTTCAGCCAATTGCATTTGAGATTGTGAAAAAAGGGTACAGGACATAAAATAAAGTTTGAAATGTTTTTACCACAGCTTTCTATATTTTTTCTTTGCCAAGTTGTCATAATTATTGCTACTGTCTGCAAGGCCCAAAAATGCCAGGTGTCATGACAAACAAAAAAGGGCCACCATTTTGAAACAAAGTCAAGTTGTAGAAAGGTAATACCTGCTTTAAACTATTAGAGAATCCCAACTTAATGCCCACAGGGATCATTTGCTGTAATGGATGTGCAAAGGAAGCTGTACATAAAAGGTTCTCATGTATATCCCATATCCTGATTGCTGAGAAGGGTTGTGTTACCTCCAGACGAACGATTTAGTGTATAAGTTACTGGGAGGTATTGTGTAGAACAACCTCCTTCGTTCTATTTCGAATCACTCTTTATAAGTGTGTTGTTGCCAAACTAATCTGAACACTGGTTCTTATATTATTTTTGTTCCTCAGCTTCGGGAAAGTCAGGATACGGCAGGTGAAGTCACCAGCATGAGTACCTCCAGTTTGTCCTCCATCGTGCACAATGAAGAAGGGAGCAAAGAGCTGGCGGAAGATACAAGTAGAATAAGCGATACCGAGAAACCAGAAACTACTGAAGAGGAATTGGAGGAAACTGAATATGAAGAGGATGATGGTACAAGTAACGAGAACCTCACAGATGAAACCAGAGATCTCAAGCTAAAGGAACTGCCATTAGTGCACAAGACAAAGAAGAAGACTGAAAGGTAAGGGCTCCAGTGTACTTCTCTCTTCCTTATTGTTTGTATATTGTAATTTGTATGGGTAGAGGTCATTTTGTCAATTACTGTATATTATATATTTTACAGGATTGTGGTGTGTTAGCAGAAAATGCCTTGTGGTGTGTGTGACTATGCCCTCACTGATAACATGTCACTTTTTTTCCAGAATTTTCAAAATTTGCTCTTTTTTTGGGTCTGAATGTTAATTTTACAATTAGGTATGTGCAGGATATTAGTGAAAGGCCAGCAGTCTTTCAACCGCAGTGTCCACGTTGTTGCCTACTAACACAATGTTGCTAATTTTACTGCTTTATTTTTATGCAATGCCAGGAAATTTCAGTGATTGTTTGAATCGCCATAATAATAGGGTAATGAGCCAAATTCAAATGGGTGGTATTTATAAAATTGAACAGGTGTTCATGAGCATGTGCTTTTTCATAAAATTCTCTTTCACATAGTTTTCAATCTAGTAACTCTTTTTAGCTGTATCAACATTATGATTAACGTGATTCATATGCAAATGTTTTCATTGAAAAGACACACAAAAATCATTGTTTTTTTTGTATGTTTTGACTAAAAGGAAGAAAATAAAACCACATTTATGTTTATTATTTTCGTTATTTTGTCTATAAAATGCATACTTTTCAGATTATGCCAGGATTGTTATTACTAATATTTGGGTAGCAATTCTCCTCGAACAAAGTACTCTGCAAGGGCAGTTAGAGAGAGGAATGTGTCTTATTGGATCACACATTCAATAGGAATTTTGCTATTTTTAGTCTTTTTTGTTGATTGTTTCTGTTATTTAGTTGCATGATTTTTCCTTCGGTTCCAAGCTCACTAAAGATTGATTTGGTTTATTTTACTTCACATTTCTTCCACTTTTGACTAATCATGAAGATGATGATGAGTGATTATATGATAAAAGTGATGAAGGGACACACAAAGAACATCCATTCTCCTCACATTCAAACCTGGGACATCTGGCATCATTGCATGGTGTGCCAACCACTCTGCCATGGAGGCTGGTAAAATCACCAAAGAGAAGTGTCCTTTGAGACTGACTGTAAGTAACATCACAAGAAAAATAAATGAATGTGCAGGCAGAGAAGGTTGGAAGTAGATGAAAATATTTTGTCATGAGCAGTCCTATGCAATTTATGCTCAACTGTGCATTATCTGTTGGTTGGGGCAAGGGGCATCGGGAGGGTGATGGACTGAGGGACTCCTGTTTGCATCTGGCATCCTTACTGTTGGTAGATACTATGAGAAGTGTTATGTTGTTGATCAGAAATTCATCCTTTGTAATGTTTCTTAGTAGGAAGCAAGAATGCGTATTTACTTAATTTTCCACCTGAAATAAAGGAACCATCTAAAATGTTTCCAACTTGGACTCTAAAATTCGAACAGAGGTTTATTCCCCTTGAAATTCCTATTGAAACAAATGTTATGTAATTCAAATTTTTGAACCTTTTATTTGGACAATTCAAAGGCAGCTATCCAGACAGCCATAGAGAAGAGAAAGTTTCTGTTTCCTGACATGCATCCTCCACCCTTTACTCAATAATGTAGGATTGCCCACCCTACTGTGCGCAGGTGTTTGTCCTTCAACCCCTATTAGCCGATGATTTGTGTCTTCTTATCTGCCCTCGGATGTCATTGTGATTAGTCTGAGTACATTGTTGGCAATGTCGGAAGTGTGGCGTCGTAAGGGGAAGAGTGACAATTACGCACCAGTTGTGCATTTATTTCATTATAGTCTAAATGGGTACTACTGCTAAAAAAAAACCTTCACTATACAAGAGAGTATGAATTTCTCTCGCATGTTGCATGTGGAAACTTTTTTTTAAGGTGATTATTAAGCTAGACACAATGTTTGAAAAATATGATCAATAAGTATTTAGAGAATCCTATGTATTCCTTATGGGAAATCAACTTTAACTTCAAGTTGCGGCTAATCAAATGGGAGTTTCGACTTTTCCTGCCACTAATACATGTTCAACCTTTTCTTTTTTCCGTCCATGTACTATTCTACGTCAATGGATCTTTGATATTCCAGAAAGAACGACTAAAGTAATGGTTCCTTGCCTCCTACGGCCATCCTGTAGTGTTCAAAATCTAATGTGCATAAAAGAGCTAAATTTCACCTTAAATATAGCTAAAGTTGACTTTCAAGGAGCTAGATTAACAAAGGCTGCACAAAGTGCCTTCTAGGGTAATATTAGGTGGCAAGAGGGGTGGGGGCAGCATCACCCATCTCAATAATTCACCAATGGATGCATGAAATTGGAAATAACATTATCATGTCATCTTCATGCCAGCTAGGGCACTATAAAAAGAAGCTGATGAGGTAAGAGTGGGTGGGGCAATGCAGCAAGTATAATATCACATCACATGCAAAATATATATACTCATGGCAAAAGCTGGTCTTTGTGGGCCAGATGATGGCATCATAGTGGGGTAGGAGGCAGGTACCACAGTTCACAGCCAAACAAGTACACGAAAGAGCCAGATCTGGCTCCAAAAGAGCAAAGCTGGCAACTGCCACGGAGAGGACGACCTAGGGGAAATTGTCCCTCTACCCCTTAAGCAAACATTAGTGATGACTTGTTTCGCACAACAAATGAAATTGAAGATTTTGTTAACCATGTAAAATTAAACAAATAAAAATCACGAACTTCTTTAAACGGTAGCTAATTTTGTTACACGTGTGTGTGTGTGTGTTATTTTGTGTGTTTACTTTAAACATGTTTGCCATTTACTGGTAGCTTAATTACAATTGTGAGAGGAATTGTTTTTGGCCTGCACTATAGGATCACGCACAAAATACATAAATTTTTATGAAAAGGTCCACTGCATGTTCATTATTTTTGTGTATACTGCGGTACAGAGGTTTTGTTTTATTGATATTCTTTAATAATGCATGTTTTTGGTAATTCAAATTTTTTCGTATCATATTGGAGTTTGAATTAAGAGTCCACTGTATTTGGATTATATTACAAATGCTAAGGCGGAAAGGGAAATGACCTTTGAACAGTCATAATAGATTTCAAGAAGGAACTGATAGCAAGATTATTTTGTATTTAATTGAAAAATATAGCATATGCTTATGAAGTGATGATAGGGTATGATGTGCGCTGACTTACACATCAATAAATAATTTGAAGTTAACTCAGTAAGGAGAAATGTTCTTTCACATAACCACCTGTTGGATATTACAAAATAATACAGTAAATGTTAGCAATAAAGTGGTTTTTATTTGTGTGACAATGTTTCATTCTTGTTCCCAAGAAAATTTTGAAACTTGCACTACCAAGATACATGTGGCCCACAACATTCATTTTGCTTTGGCCCTACATACATATCATGCACTCAGGACTATGCATAGATATCGATTTCACCTTTCTCATGAAACAAGCCTTGACTCATCTGAACTTGACCAATTTGACCATTTTTCTTACACCACTACATTCTTGCATTCAATTAAGGTTTAGGTGTGGTGTTAACTAAGTAATTTGATTGACAGGTTAGTCCTGAAGTACAAAACCATCTTGCTGGCTGGAGGAGGCTTTTGATGTTAGGCGTTCAAGTCCCAACCTTCGAATGGAACTTATTGTATTTACAATGCGACTCAGTATTGAAGGAGAAATATCACAAGGTGGGATGTTCATAGATTTTTCTCATATCTCCCTCAGCAATATCCTTGAATAAGCTATTTTGCTGCTCGAATTTTAGTGAACAGTTGTTCTCCAGTATGAAGATTAATAACAAAACAGCCCAACGATCAAGAATGACTGATCAACATTTGTGGTCTGCATTCAGAGTTTCTTGCTCACAAAATCTTAACATGAATATTGAGAAGCTAGTTTCTAAGAATGGTGCCAAATCTCTTGGAAACAAAACTAGTATTGTCCATAAACTGTTTCTTGCGAAAATGTTTGCATAATTGTAACCAATTTTCATTTGAAACAAACATAAAATGGTATCCCTGACTTCGAAACGATATGTCAGTTTTATTTCAATAAAATATATAAGAATTATAATTAAGATATTTTTCATTACAATTACACACACACATGTAATCATTCACTTCTACGTAGAATGGTATGTGCAGGGGAATCATGTTTTTCACCTCCCCTTGGGGTGAACATCTTAGTTTTGGATATCAAGATGTGTGGCCCGGAGAGTTTTGACATTATCGTTATGTGGCCCTATGTACAAATTGAGTTTGACATGGCTACTCTAAACTAATGAAATATTGGGTTGGTGTGAATGAAATGCCCGCCCCAGGTGCGTCATTGCCAAAGGCCAAAAAAATCAAAACTACAATACCTGGGTAATCAAAATACTCGCCGTCTGCAGCCACACACTTTTTCCATCGCTCAGCCAACAATTGGATTCCATGGCAAAAGAAGTCTGGAGTGCACGACGCAAAGAACTCCTCAACGGCATGTTGCACGACCTGATCATCAGCGAAGGTCTTCCCTGTCAGGAAGTGATTGAGATGCCAGAAGAGATGGTAGTCAGTGGGAGAGAGGTCGGGGAATATGCTGGATGAGGAAGGGTTTCAAATTGCAACTCATGGAGAGCCTGCACCGTCCTTTGCGCAACATGTGGGCGAGCATTGTCATGCAACATGAGGACACCATGTCTGTGGATCATTGCTTGATGCTTGCGGAGAAGTTTGTGGTACATTTCATGGAGTTCAGCACTGTAATGATCTGCATTGATGGTTTACCTCACCTGAGAAAGACATGATAGATCACACCCACCATAGACCTTAATACCAGCAACAACATCTTCCGTGGGTGGAGAGGTGGTTTCGGAAACCACCCTGGACGTTGATCATGATCCAACCATTGTCCTGATCGTTTACAATTGTCATAGCAGATCCATTTTTCATCTGAAGTGACAATCCGATGCAGAAAACCATCCCAGTTATTCCTTACACTCGGAGAACTGCACACC
The DNA here is from genome assembly GCF_977018435.1 of Lepisma saccharinum. Taxonomy (NCBI): domain Eukaryota; kingdom Metazoa; phylum Arthropoda; class Insecta; order Zygentoma; family Lepismatidae; genus Lepisma; species Lepisma saccharinum. The sequence goes on from NC_139231.1 coordinate 75,390,017, forward strand.
TCCAGTTGGCCGGTGTCAAATCATGTGGTACCCATGAGACCAACTTTTTCACTTTACAGATCGCACGGAGCTGCCGAACGACAGTGGTATGGTGTATGCCTAACTCGTCTGCAATGGCACAAACACTTTTCCGAGGGTCCGCTTCCACGGCGTTCCTGAGGAGCTCATCTGAACATGATGTTGGTCGATGGCCACGGGGCTCATTTTGCAATGCTGTGTCACCGGAACAAAATTTGACAAACCTGCGGTGAATGGTGCATTCATTTGCCATTCCTGGCCCAAATGCACTGTTAATATCATTGGTGGCTTGCTGAGCAGAATGTCCTAGTTTGAATTCGTAAAGAAAACACTCGAAATTGGGTGTTCTCCATGGTGCACTTTCAGACAACCCTGTTCAGCAACACACTCCCTCCTGACTGTCTGGGTGCTCCAGCCTGTTTGCTGAACGTATACAGAGTTTATGATGTTAGACCCGTGATCTCAGTCAATCTCTGTGTTCTGTTGTTGAGGTGGGTTTCCCACCAGACGTCAAAAGTGGACATTTTATTTGCACCAACCCAATACTAGTAAAATATTTTATTAGTTTAGTGTGTTATTGGTGTAATAAAATATTTTTTGTTACAAAAATGAAAACCACTTTAATAGTAACATTTACTGTACTATTTTGTAGTGCTACAAAGTAAGATGAAAGTATTCCATACAAATAATTTTATTTTTACAGTATAAAATGAAGTAACTGATAAATGTATGAATCTGTGTTTTATGTACTCCAAGTTATACATGCGCTGTAAGTACAAGGAGAGAAATTAAGTACTACTGCATTAGAGTAGACATACAGTGTGTTCTTAATTTATTTATGACATTACGAATTTATAAGAGCAACTGCAATTGATGTCAACAAAGCACTATAATTAGTGTAAAATGTTTGCTATTTGGTCTGATATGTGTTTTTAGTGTCAGAATGTGTCAGTCAGTATCAGTGGCGTAGCACAGTTCTCTGGGGCCCCCCGGCAAGTAAAATATTGGATTCCCCCTAAGTGAAAAAAAAAATATCGAGATGATACCAGAGTAGGGCGGACACACAATAGTTCGCTAGCTATTAGGTTTATTTCTCTTGTAGTCTACGGTTATTACAAGCATAAAAACAGTTTTTCCTTGTGATGTTTCAGGAGAACACACACTCCTGATTTGAACATATTGACACATGCATATTTATCGTTTTCAAGAGTAAGGGAAACAAATTTATGTGTTGAAACATCCAGTAAATATAGAAGTTTTAACCACAGAAAGTGTAATTACATTTAGTTTTATTAAATACATATTTAGTATTGTTACACATGAAATGCTCTAAAACACACATCATAAGATGTAAAATCACATGGATATCATTCCTAGTCATATCATAAATTCTGTTAACAACAACCAGTATCATTGTGTGTTTGTCTGTGGTTGCGGAAAGGTGAATTTCACTGCGAGTCGAATGGAGTGGGGTGAATACAAGAACCGTGTGGCAGTAATCGCACTGCACAAGTTGGCAAATCACCATCGGACAGTTTCAACACCCTGAAAAAGCTGAATATCAGCAGGATATTCGTGCATCGGACCATCAACAGATACTGTGACACAGGGACAATTGAGGACCATCCCAGGAAAGGTAGACCTCGCAGCGTGAGGAGCCGGAAGCTCGTGAAAGCAGTGGTGGCGCAGATTCGACGAAATCCTGTCAGGAAACAAGCAGTGATGGCTCGAGAGCTGAACATTTCGAAAATGTTGATGTTGCGTGTGCTCCGAAGTGACCTAGGACTCCGCCCTTATCGGCGAAGTACTGGTCACTTCCTCACTCCACAGCTTAAGGTCCAGAGGGAGCAGAAAACAAAAAGACTCCTTCAGCGTTACGCAAATGGTGGCCACAGGAGGATCCTTTTCATGGACGAAAAAATCTTCACGATTCAAGAGTCTTACATCGTCAAAACGACCATGTTTATGCCTCGACATCCCAGGAACCTCATGAAAACATGCCACGGATCCTCAGAGGCCATCATCCCACCTCAGTAATGGTTTGGTGGAGGGTTTCATACAATGGCACAACTGACCTCTACTTCTGTGAACATGGTGTGAAAACATCTGCAAAAGTGTACCAAGCGACAGTGTTGGAGCCACTTGTGAAATCGTTGACCCACACCATGTTCAACAAAAAGCCGTGGAGCTTCCAATTGGACTCAGTATCAGCCCACAAGGCAAAAACCACACAGGAGTGGCTTCAGAGGAATGTGCCAGATTTCATTGCTCTGGCTGATTGGCCCTCCAGCAGTCTTGACCTCAGCCCATTGGACTACAGGTTGTGGTCCGTTTTGGAGAGTATGGTCTGTAAGAAGATGCATCCAAACCTTGCGAGGCTCAAGCGTTCTCTTGTGAAGGCAGTGGCGGACTTTCCCCTCGAGACTGTGCGTGCTGCTATCAATGACTGGCCTCCAAGACTTCCGGCCTGTTTGAAGGCCTGAGGTGGCCATTTTGAACAGTGATTGGTGCTCTGTGTTGGTAAGACCTGTACGTTAGTAACATCCAAATATTAATACATTAGCTTGCTCACTGTGCCTGTAGTTCATTATTAGCTTTGTAACAGAATTTATGATATGACTAGGTATATAGTACAATTGGCATATTTAAATTTCTGTAGTTTTTAAATTTTAAATTGTCCCTTCAGTATTAACATGGCACCCATGTTCTGTGGACATGTCCTGTATTTTATCTGTATTCAGGACTTCTGGAATGATCTTTTTTAAAAAGTAACAGTATTGTCTAGTTTTTAGCTTCATACAAATTATGTCTTTCAGATAGTGCAAGAGAAAATCAGATGCCAGATAATATATTATTATTATTTGTCGGTTGTTGTGGTGCGGGGGGGATGTGATAGGATTAAAATAAAGCACAACAGATAAAATAAGAGCTGTTTTAACAAGAAGTTTTAGATATTCTTTTGAGAAGTGAAATTAGTTCATGTTTACACTGATGTTATTTCTGGGGCATTGTGCCTACTATCGGATTAAAAGCACACTATCGGATAAAAAAACATGGCACACAGCGATATCTGTTAAACCGTGGAAATTGCCAGGCTTGGACTGTGAGTCTGTGCTTGCTGTGTTGCCACTTTCCATGCTCATCTTTACTCTGCTGAATAAAAATCTGTATAAAATCTGTTTCTCTATGTGAATTAACAGTGATAATGGATTTTAAAAACAGATGCAAAAAACTTCAAAACAAGACCAATTTTGTATTTGTAGGACTACCCAATACTAAGTAAAAGTTGTTTCATAAAATTTATGATAACGGTTTTCTGACAAATTTTAAAATTTGAAAATTAAGATTATGTTTAAAACATTTCTGCCTTCACCATACTAAAATTTCATCATGATCAGACAACCGTTTTTGGTTTATAGAATTTCAAAAAGAGCGATCGTTTACAAAACTCAAAAAAAGAACTGGCCCTTTTTTGTTCTCATGACGTTAAGAAATATAAGGCATACTCGAAAAAATATTTGTTTAGCATAAATTAATGCAGAATTAAATATGCTAAATTTTGATGTAACTCATTTTTTTGTAGGTTTACTTGTTAATTTTTAATTGGAGTCCAAACTCAAGTATCTATAATTTTTAATCCGATAGTAATCTTGCAGGATAACAATTTTTGAGTGCACAGAGCTAGAACCATCTTTGGTTGGTACCAGGGGTAGAAAGATACACGGCAACCGATTGCAATGGCATCTGAAAACTTTTACCTGGTGCCTGAATTTTCAAATTTAGTAATTTCTTTTATCTATATATGTGGAGTTCGCTTATGAAAATTTCAATTACCTTTTTTTTTAAAAAAAATAATGAGAACAGTATGTATTTTTTAATGTTTGTTTGTTTTCTGTATCATGTGTATCATTGAATCGGAACAATGAACATTCCATCATAAACTTATTTACTGTTCCTAGCCGAAATTTAAAATTTGCAGCAATATCATAGTCGGCAATATATTAAAATGTATTGCATAGTTATTCATGCTGTTACCAGTAGAACCATGTACCCGTATATAGAGTTCTTTAGGAAGGCCACTCTGGTGCAAGAATTAATTACTTTTAATCCAATCTTGTATTAATTAATAAACAAATGTTTTAGTCACATTTCAAAATGTTTAGATTTATCATAGTTTTTATTCATCGTTTTCTTAGATTGTATTTGCAAATAATAATAATATTTTTTTTTAAAAATGCTGGCTCCTGAGGAAAAGGGGCTGGCGCCTGAATAAATTTGTTTTTTCTACCCCTTTTTGGTACCATCCAACCTATGTTAAATAGGATATCAGAAAAAAATTCAAACACATTGAAATAAATCCAGTACGATTTTCAACATTACAAAAGGTATAAATACCATGAACATTACAAGTTGTAATACTGATATTCAAGTCCTATGCACTGTACATTATAAATAGCCTTATATTCTTTAAACTTGTATAGAAGTCGTTATTCGCATATTCATGTGAGGGATAAAGTTATGAGATTTGAAGTCCTTACCAGAAAACAGAACTTCAAAAACACATGTTATTTTTTCTTTCAGGAGAACAGTACAATACTGCATTAAACTTGCTAAAACTGTATCAACATGTCTCTGTAATGACAATTTTGGAAGTAAGATATTGGATATTGTAATCCGTGTGTGTACCAGTTCCAGTATACCATTTTCAACTGACATTCATGCATTGGAAATTGGTTTTGGCACATGTATATACTACATACATTATAGGGACATTATATGAGTGTTATACATATAATTAATTAAAACGTAACATTTAGAAACAAAAATGCCCACTTCTCTGGTAATGGTGGTAATAGCAACCTGTCCCGATACAAAATGTTGCTTACTTGCTGCCATCTTTAGCAGTCTGTGTTATATAACAGTTCGTAATGTCCTCAATATAGATTATGAATGAACCTCTATGATATTAAAAACCTGATACCATACCTTTTGAACTTATCCTTTAGAATTCCTATCAACGACTTACCTCTCCCACCATTGCCTCTTGTCTACCCACGCAGAGGGGGAGCTAAGGTGTCTAGCAGTTCTCTCCTTCCTGGTATCCATCATAGGTAAGGTTACACCCAATGCACACTTATCTTGCTCCTATTCTGCCAATCTATTGCATCTATTTCAGTAGTTCGTTGCAACTAATATTCTTGCTTGTTCAACTGGTATGGGAGTTCACATTTAGACATGTTTTTCAGGAGCTGCATAGTGTATATTCAGAAGACACTGATTGTTTATGCCTGTTTATTCCTAATGTACTGTATAGTAAAACTAGTTGTAAGGAAAGAAGAATTTTGTTATCATGATGTACATTTAGTTAAGGTGATTGTTTTGATATAATATAAATTTCAGCATTGAATTATGAACTTTCTTCTTTGTGGAATGAAAAACGTATATATTTATATACATTTAAGTGCACTTATTTATTCAATGCTAGTATTTCACTTAATCATTTTTTGATTTTTCTTTCTGGCATTATTTAACCTGATTCAGTGTTAGAATAGAGATCCACAGGCCACCAATAAGAATGTTTTGGTTACCATAAAAAATAACCTTTTTGGTCCCAAAAATATTTGTGGCTTTTTCCAGAAGGTAGACTAATGTACTTGTTCAGTTACTCTTTATTGATTAATCACAATTTTGCAGCCGTCAGTGGTTAGCATAGCATAGCAGGAAGTGTAAGTCTGAATATAAGGTATGGCTGTTTTATTTTGTTCCCTTATATATTTGATCCATTTCTCTCATTGCCATAATTTCAATTCACCTGACAGGTTGAAAAGGAACATTAAACAGCATACAATTTTACTCCCTCAAAATTTGCTTTGGTTAAGTTTATTTGCAGTGAACTAATGTTTTCCATAAATTAGTCATTTTATTTTGCATTATTTATATCATATCCTTAATTCATTCTTGCCTTGCACAAACTCTACATACAATAGTGTAGCCAGAACTTTTTTTTCCAGCCAGGACCCAATCTTCAATAAATAAATAAGTAAAACACCCTGGTTGTATTGGGCAATTGTTAGGAATAAATGGTACTGAAATAACAATTTATAATGTACCTATCCCTTTGGATAGTAATTCAGATTATTGTATTAATAAAATTTTACTCTTGAACTAATCATTAATACGTTCGAATATTTTAGTTAAAGACAACATACAAAAAACAGCATGATAAAAGACACTTTGAAAGTGTCCAAACTTTCGACTCCATCTTAGTCATCATCAGGGCTAGTTAAGAGGTGGAGAGGAAGATGATGCCCGACATTGGAATTACAGACATAATCTTCCTCTCTGCCTCTTGACCAGCCCTGATGATGACTGAGATGGATTTGAAAGTTTGGACAGACTTTTAAAGTGCATTTCATCATGCCGTTTATTTGTTTAGTGTAACTGAAATGATCTGGGACATGGTGTAAGAAGTTTTTTAATATATTTTGTAGTCTTTTAAACTTATGTTCCTTACAATGGCATGGCCCTTTGAAAATGATGCAGTGGAGTTCAATGTGATGCAGCTGACACACAACTCCATGGAGAGGTATTCCACTTTTTCAACATGGCTGATGACACTGGTATGTTTTTCAGATATGTTCAGTCACATCTGTGTACTTTTCATTTGGACAGATGTGTCCAGATGGCTTTAGTCTCTTCTTTTATCCCACCAAGAAGCAGGCATGACATGCCCAGGGTAGGCCTACCCAGCTTCTACACTAGACAACTATGTTGTTCTGTAAACTTTTTACCTTTTTTGTATTGTTTCCTGGTTCCATACACAGTCTGCAATTGTTGAAAGCATTTTAGTCCGGGTGCATACGCTTAACATTACACTGAGATCCTATTCCAATTTGTCTCGCAGCTCAGCTTGAATTTATCAAAAACGGGTACTTCCTGCATTGGTCTCATTGGTCTAGGCTGAGATAAGGGCTGAAACCATTTGCTCTGTGATGCCATATCTGTCACAGTTTTCTTTAAAAGGGTTTGATTATCTCGTAGTTTTTGTAGATACTCTGTTTTTCTTTCTCTTCAGACTTGTCACATAGCATCATGTCCAGAGTCCCAACAGATTACAATATATTCTTCCTTAGTTTTCTTTTTTTGACAGTCTCATTTTTGTGAGCTTTTTTCACGGCTCCCTTTTTTGTAAAAGCTATTGATGTCTTATCCGGTGGTCCATTTACTTCCATTTTTGTCATTATTTGGACTTGTAGAAAGGTTCTCATAATTCACGAATTATGTCATTTGAGTTATTGTGACTTCTCAGCAATCTTCTACATATTACAAGCTCTTGAAGTCAGGGTAGAAGCACAACACACCTGAAGCATAAAACTTATAAAGAATTGTAGTTCTCTCAGAGTTCTACTTATATTGTTGATTTTTTCATAAGTACTGATAATGTGTGTTACATATTAAATAATCTGTACCTGGCTCCTGTACCTTAAGGTGAATTGTCACAGAAGTGACAAATCAAATGATATGTCCCATGCAATGAACCAACCAAATGCAGGCCTATGCTGTTATGGTGTGAAATTCCATAATTTCATTGATTGATTCTCCAGCAACAGTGCTGCTGTTCTTTTGTCACCTCTGTTTCCTGTGGAAACCACCTATGCAAGTTGATACATTCCAGGAGACAGAGGTGACTAAATATGGTGCACACCAGGAAGTAAGTGTCTTACACCCACATCCCTAGTAATCTAAAATGTGTTGTTGAACACTTCTGTTTTTAGAAAACGGTCTTGGATAATATAAATCTAAGGATAAGTAAAGCACATATTGTGTAATTAATCCAAATTGTCATCTGTGCAAGTGTTGAATTTATTTTTACCTGCACTCATAATTTGATTTCAATTGTTAATATGTAAGGTAATCAAAACATTATTGGTGGTACTTAATCAATTTCTTCCCCCTTTTTAAATCCTTCAATCTGCTTCAGACACTTGCAACTTACTGAATCCAAAAACAGCATGAGAAACAGAACAGCATATAGCAAGTTTGGATATGCAGTTTGACATTTTATAATTGCAGAACATTTGACAGTTGTACAACTACTAAAGCTTTGCATCTTTTCAATTATAGAAAACCTCTGTATAGCACCCTTTGTTCTTTTACATATTCAGTTTTGTCAATTGATGAATTCAATGCTATTTAGAGAGAGTTAAAAGTTACATATTACTCTTGAAGATAAACTGTGGTTATGTGTGTATATGTAAAAGAGTGTCGTGTGGTGCTAACAGTGTGCATGTTTACAATATTTAATAGTATATTAAGGCTAGTTTAAGTAGTTGTTTCCAATCCTGTGAATGGAATGATGTTTGCTGCCTCTATTCTTCCCACCCAACACTATTCATACTACAGACTAGAGCAACTGAAATTATGCAACAATATAAACTGGTACCTGTTGAGACAGAGGGCTATCCACCCATCAGTCCTTGTTGATTGCTAGAGCACAAGGGCTGAGAAAATGAAACAAATTATTTCCCTCAAATTAATGTAAAATTGCATAGAATTTCCCATTATGTAGTGTATGCGAGCACAAATGGAACTAAATGGTTAATACACTAGCCACATTTCAGAGTAGACTATCTCTCAGTGAGAGTTATGAAATGTTAATTCATGAAAGACAAGCTTTTAGTTCAATTGCTTGTAGACCATAGTTGTTCATTTCACACAATTTTCTGAAAGAAATATGCGTGGCATGTTATATCATTTAGATTCTATATGTTTCTGTATAGTCAGTTGGCAATACATAGTATTAAAAATTAATGGGACAAATACCTTTTGTATTTTTTTCCAACTCTTGGTGCAACATTCCCTGTGAGGGCCAAGGCCTACCCACCGACTGCCAGCTGTATGGAAACGTGTGCCAACATTTATTTCAATTTTCATGTTATTAGCAGTCACAATGGGAAAGAAGTTGTATTTGAAATGGAAGTATCTTATGGCACACAAAGAACATGCAAATTTATTAAAATTGTAGTTTGGTCAGGAACTAAACCTGGGTCTTTGCCATTCTTTTCCAAGACACAAAACCAACATTTCATTGTTCATAATTTCCACATCTTTAGTATTTTGTATTTTTTATTTCTAAGGCATGAAAAGTGCAACTTCTTGTTGCATTGGCAAACTTAAGACTAGTCATGCCATCTACCTGAATTGATGCAACTAATTCAAAGAAGTAGAACAAAATTCTAATAAAATTAAAGAGGATAATAAGCCTAGCAGCATATTAGTAATGCACAATAACAATGAATTATCATTATTATTACACTTAGATATTGATTGTTTGACAAATAAAAATATTTTAATTTATGTTCATTAATATTAATTTATTGAAATCTGCAATAATTATCAGCACTTGTATAGTGGGTGCTGCATGACTTGTAACCTTTCTGGGTGCTTGTACAGAACTCCTACTAGGAAAGCAATAGAGTCTTCTGCCATATGATTGGAGAAAGAGCATGCTATCACCAAACTGAACACCACAGGATGTCCCAAATTCTATACATTTCACTGACCGCATTGAAAGTGGGGCAGAACTACCAGTCAGGGTATCACAACACAGGCAACAACAAGGACTGTAGGATATTTCTTCTTCCACTTACCCCTCTCTTCCAGCAAACAGGGATGAAAAATTAACAAGAGGGTTTGACCACTATTCAGTAGATTTCCACATGAACCTTTCTGCTAATGAATTTCCTAATGCCAGTTCCCTTGCTCCAGCACATTTCCTAGTCCTCAGGCACCCATGGTGTTGGCGACATTGTCACAAAGATTCTCTTCCCATTTCATGGTGTGGAACACAGAGGCCAGTAGCCAGCCCCCCCACTAGCACTGCCGTCAGCCCCCTTGATATCAAGTAAAACTATTTTGAATAATTTGTTAGCAGTGAAGAGTAAAAAATGTATACAGCCGATATTATTTTACTCATAACTTGGGGAAGGATAAATTCTCAGAACATGAACAGCAGCTATTATATTTATTGATCTTGTTTATGAGCCGAAGTGTAAGTAGCGGAAAGTATTTAGAAGATTATCTAGACTTTAGAAAGTTCTTTCATCGGGAAGCTTCTTTATCTATACCTTCGCTGTCCCTGTTGCAGCCTCCTGTTTAGACAGAAATCTGTGACTAGACCTCATCATCCACTTTCCTTTCACATTTGCATCAAAGGTTAACAGCTCCCAAGTTTTTGGAACGAAGGGGAGTTTTATTTCTTTGGCCTGGGGTGGAATGTACGGTAGATTGTACATAAATTGAATATTGTGCATCTTTTCTTGTATAATATAAATATCTGTATCATCAAAAGTAGTATGGAGTGTAAGGGATGATGTCAGTAGCAGTCAATTATTATTTCAAGGGGTATTTTAGAAGATATAGAAAAACCTTTAGTATTTGTATGATGTATCTAAATTTTATATTAACCTAATAACCACTCCCCGCTAGATGCACGCACACACATATAAATTACCATCATTTAATTCTCTTAAACTTTTGAAGAATGAACTAGGTTTACAAGCCTTCCCCAATAACCCGTGAGCTACCCTGTGGAGATCAATTCTAGCTATGGGCCTGGGAACACATGATTGAAGCCAGAGGTTCAATTCCTAGTGGGGGCCTATATTTTTTTAATGGTTTAGAATCCACTGTAGCGCCAGTTGGACCTTCTTTTTTTCCCCACATATAAAAGATTCAAGCTCTCTTTTCCTTCTCCACAGTGTTAATCATAACTCAGCTGTGAAAATGATTAACAATGCTGTAAAATTCACTGCTAGCTCAACCACCGCTTTGAAAAGATGCACAGCCTTTGTAGTTCAGAACTAGATTGTCAAGCAATGAGCTATTTGAATTTAATTAGATTGAATCTACAGGCAATTTTCATAATAAGTTGCATGTCAGGCATGATCAGTTTCATAACTTTTACCAGCTTTAGGAAAGATCACAGAGGTTCTGCATGAGATCATGCTGTTCATTCTAAGATAGTTTGCAGCATGCATGACATGCAGCAGGTCATGAGAACCGAACAGAGAAGACTTGCAGTAGAATTCTATTGAATGCTGTGTATGAAATTTGATAGGAAGTGGATGCTGCATATTTTGAAATACAAATTCTTATTTGGTCATCTCTCTTTTCGAGAACTTGTTATATTTGGGAATGCTTATAATTGAAGCTGAGTTGATACTACTATTACAATTCTGCCAGTTCAATTACTGATTCCTGCCGATACTTACTTACATATTTTGACATTAAATAAATTTAAAATTTATATACCGATATACTACATCAGAAGGATATACTTTTAGGTAAATGTTTTAAGAAAAGGTGGTCGAAGGCATGTGATGTAAAATACAGTTGGACCCCGATTTTGCTTTTTCCTGCATTATACATTCAATCTTGTTGGTTCAAACATAGAAAAATGTTATAAAATTTTACTCAATTTTACATTTTCCTGCATTTTAATTTTTTTCAGCTTAGTCTCCTGAAAAATAAAAATCGAGGTTACACTATCAATTTATCAATCTAAAAGAACTTTGTTCTAAAGTATGCCAAAATTTATTATGTAGCAACTGTAATACAAAAAGACACTTTTTTTCTTTTTGAATCATATTCCTCAGACCCTATGCCACAGGATTAAGGAAAAATGTAATCACTTTGCTTAATTTAATGGATAAATGCACTCCAGGAAGTGCTGGTCAGCTTCCATATTTCATACTTAGAGTTCAATTAGCATTATGCATGTTTGGTCATAATTGAGAAAAATGTACATAGTGTGTTGGAAATTGCTAAGATGAACTCTACAGGTTTTAATATCACAATAAAGTGTGCATGGTCATCACACCATCAGACAGTTTGCTGTGGACTTCATCAGATTGAAGGTTTTGTGTACATTTATTCTCTGGAAACTGTAATAGCAGATATTGGTGAAATCAGATTGAAGGTTTTGTGTACATTCATTTTCTGGAAACTGTAACGGCAGGTATTGGTGATAATTTCGAAACAATGGCTAATTTTGATGCACTAGTGTCATTTCAGCTCTACTTTTAATATACTTATATTGGTAGCTACTTGGAGAATTTGAACTTTTGAATTTACTTCACAGGAAGTATATAAGAGTTGATTGGCAATTTGCACATGCCATATGTGTAATGATCCAGAAACTTTGCAACTTAGATAGTGTCAGATGTATGTACGTGTGTGCATACTTATGCACTGAGAAACATATATGCCCACTAATGAAAGTGCACTAAGTTGCTGACCAAAGCAGATTTATTAAGATATAAAAACACTTAACAAGTAACGTTTCAACCGTGTATTAGAGTCTTCCACAGACTAAGAACTAAACTAAATGATGAAATACAGATACAGAAAGATTACATACACATAGCAGGGTGACTAACCACACAAAAACAAATCATCGTGACAGTCCTTATGTTGGATGATTTCTCCAAAGGAAATAAATACACATCGCCTCTTGAAGAGAATGGCTATGAAAGACAGACACCACATCAACAGAAGAAGGAAAGAACTAAAAGAGAGAGGACCGGAAGAGAAGGAAGAAAAAGAGAGATGGTTTGGTATAAGAAGTATGGGAGAGGCCACAGAGAAGATATGCAAAGTGCTGAGGAAAGTGGGTGTTAAGAACTTGCAGGAAGGGAGGATGCACTGTTTTAAGTATAGCCAGCAAGAAGAAAGAAGAAAAGAGAGAGGAAGAAGGGGAAGGGGTTATCTACGAGGTGAAGTGCAGAGGATGTGATTGTGTATATGTAGGGGAAACTAAGAAGAGGCCGAAAGACAGGTTAAAGCAACATATGGATGATGTGAGATTGAAGAGAGACAGGAATGCCATATTCAAACACACTAAAGAAACGGGACATGAAGTAGAATGGGATTTGGCTAGGCGAATAGGAAAAGAGAAGAGAGAACTAGTGAGAAAATGGAAGGAGGCCAAAGAAATAGAGAAGAAAGGAGAAGACATCATGAATTGGAATGGCGGACTCAAGATAAACAAGGAATGGATGAATGTGTTAGAGAAAGTTGAAAGGATGAGAAGAAGGAAGGAAGGAAAAAGTAGAAGAATGAACAAGAAAGAAAGAGAAGAGAAGTAGTCCAGGGGAGCAGGTATTCATCCATATCCAAAAAGGCAGGAGGGGTGGGGGAATGATAAACAGGTAGTTCCAGACTATGGCTAATATTGACCTGTCAATCACCTGTCAGTGTGGTAGACCCATTAGTCAAGTCAAGAGGCCATGTGTATTTATTTCCTTTGGAGAAATCGTCCAAGATGAGGAGTTTTTGTGTGGTTAGTCACCCTGCTATGTGTATGTAATCTTTCTGTATCTGTATTTCGTCATTTTAGTTTAGTTCTTTGACTGAGGAAGACCCTGATACAGGGTTGAAATATTACTTGTTAAGTGTTTTTATTTCTTAATAAATCTGCTTTGGTCAGCAACTTAGTGTTTTTAATATGGAAACAAGGCTTAATTATATTACTAATGAAAATGTCGTCAAGAAATGTCAATGGTGGTTTAGAATTAATATAGTCAAAACAGTACCCAGTCTATGAAATTAGTAATTTGTTTTATTTTAGTTTTGGTGGCCACCTTCTGTAAACCAAAATGCCCAGTTCCAAATTTGGATTTGTCTATCTGCTTTTACAATGACTTTCAACTTTTTTTTCAATGTGTCATTTTCTGGCAAGTAGCTATAGTTTATTTTTAAATAATTTTGTTAGGCTGTTTTAGAATGCTAATTTTATCAAAATTTGTTATTAATTAATTGTATTTTCTTTTTTTATTAATTTGAAAAGTAGTCCTGAAAGACAAGGAGAATTGCAAAGCGATGATCCCAACAAGTGGCTTGCTGGAGGTACGCTTGGTGGTAAAGGTGCAGTGATGGTGTTTCGATGCAGTGCATTATCTGAACGACCTCCCAGTTCCCCAGGATATATCCTTCACATGACGTACAAGACAATCCAAGCCGAAACCAAGCTCCTTGGTGCAATTCTTCATGCTCACGGCATGAGAGAGGTGAGTACATAATTTTTATTTTACATTTTGAATTTTGTGATTTATTTGGGAGCCTATGTACATCTCCAGTTTTTGTCCTTGATTTCTATGTTGCTTATGTATGTTGGGTATATTGTTTCAAATGTGTTTTTTGTAATTCTTGAAGAGCCATACAAATTATTGACAGCATTTGCAAAGTCATAACAAAAATAATGAATCATACGAAAATAACTAGCATCATGAACTTAGAAAAAACAATTATTTTACAAGTTTTAGGATGCTCTAAACTCTGAGGCGAGGCAGGTTAACTTTGTTGCAACAGTCACACGTTGAGACCCAAATGTCTAAGGTTTGTCCAAAAAGAAACCAAACTTTTTCAAAATAAATTTATTTATTTTGCACACATTTTGGGGAATAACCTGCAGCTTGCGGATCAAATTTTCCTTAATCTCGTCAATGGACTGGAATTGGCATCCTTTCAGGGTGGATTTCAACCTGGGGGAAAAAAAAAAAGGAGTCCGCAGGGGCCGAATCAGGTGAATATGGAGGGTGGGGTACAACAGAAGTGCTGTGCTTGGCGAGAAACTCTTGAATAAGGAGTGCTGAATGCACGGGTGCATTGTCATGATGGAGCATCATCCATGTTCAATTTGCCCACCCTGCAGGCCTCTTCTTCCTGACAGCCTCCCTCAAATCATGCATCACATCCAAATCAAACTCTTTGTTGATGTTTTGACCATGTACTCATAATGCACAATACCTTGATAATCAAAAAACACAAGGAGCATCATTTTGACATTGGAGCGACTTTGGTGTGCCTTTTTCGGTCTTGGCGATGATTTGCTCACCCACTGTGATGATTGTGCTTTGGTTTTGACGTCATAGCCATAGACCCATGTCTCATCGCCCGTTATGATGTTCTTCAGGAAGCTATCGTCCTCATTTGCTTGGTCCAAAAGATCCTTACTGATGTCAAGGCAGGTTTCTTTTTGTTTGTCTGTAAGCAACTGTGGAACAAATTTCTCAGCAACCCTATGCATGTTGAGTTTTTCGACCGAAATCTTATGACATGATTTGCTTGTTCCCACGTCTTCTGCGATTTCATGGACGGTCAACCGATGATCTTCCCGCACCACAGCATGCACTTGCTCAACATGTACGTCATCACAGGACGTTGATGGCCGTCCAGGTTTTGCATCGTCTGCAATGGATGTTCTGCCTGTTTTGAACTGCTGATACCACTCATAACTCTGTGTCCGGCTCATACACTCTTCCCCATATGCTTCTTGTAACATTTTAAGTGTTTCTTTAAATGTCTTGCCCAATTTGAAACAAAATTTGATGCACACGCATTGCTCTTCAAATATCTTCATTTTCTGTGTGCCAGAAAATCACCGCAGTCATGCAACACAACTTCACTTAATGGTTGGTTGGTTGATTTGGTGTTTTAAGTCCACTTTGTGAACAGTAAGGCTAATAGGGACTGGACCATTTAAAGTGGGATCCGAACCACTATGTGCCACCATTCACTTAACAGCTCACAGTATGAAAAGTAAACAATGTATTCTGGTAAACTCAATGGCATAATACTTCTAAAGGATCCCTCAACGCGGCACTAGTAAGTTAACAAACGTGGGTTGTTTCATTGTTGGGCAAATTGGAAAGTTTGGTTTCTTTCTGGACAAACCTCGTATGTGCAGAAAATAGTTCCTCTGAGATGGTTTTTATTCTAACACAACCATCTACTTACATCATATCAGTTCTTTACTTTGTAAAATATAGACAAAATAGCTCATGCAATAACAGTGACGAACTCAATCTGTTAAATTGGTGAGTAGATGAACTTCGAACCTTACATCTGTGGGCATTCGCACTGGGGGGTAAGGGGGAAAAAATCCCCCCAAATCTTGGACATCCGCAGATTTTTTCCAGGAAAGGGCAAGAAATGGGGGTAAACAAGACATGTTACCCTGTAATAGTATTGCCCTCAAAAAACACCACTTGAGTTTGAAATTATCATGTTCGTGCATCCCCATTATAATAATTGATGTAAATTACTCACTGAAATCAACTTATATGTCTTGAATAAAAAAATATACTTTTAGGTTAACATTCATTTACCGAGAAGGGGTGGGGGAGGCGACCTGGATGTCTATGCCCCTATATACTTTTACAGAATATTAAGTATTTTCAAGCTGATGAAAGTTCCAAGCAACTACGGGGAAGGGGATGCATTATTTCCTTTGTAATCGAACTATCCCAGTTTGTTCTCAGCAAATTTCTTGTTATTAACATGAAATGTATAATATATTGCCCATGCTGCGAAGTCCTGTTCTACCTAATAAGTAGGGGCATGCATATTTCGTTTTTGACAAAGAAACTAAATTTGAAAAAACACATTGTAGTGTTAATTTTTCATGTCTTTGAATGGTGTGAGGTGCATTTTGTGACCATATTTTGTCACGAAATAAAGCGAAATTAACTCTTAAACACGAAATTCAGGGTTTATTCACCGACGCGACACTTTCCGAGGTCTGAATTATCCTGAGAGTTATGCAATTCCCGGAAAATTGATTAATTCTGCTGTTAATATTGGAGAAGCAAAAATGGACTCCTTTATACAGAAATAAACTTAATACTCTGATAACTACATAAATGTGCTATTAGAAGTGATATGTTAATTCTGTGGAATAAGTGTAGTTTTTAAATCAAATTTAGGATTATATTCACAATTTTAAAACCAATATGTCTTTTTATATACCACTTTTCATCCATTTTTTCACCGCTATAACACCGATATTTTATTTTATTTACCGCTTTTGAATCCGAAATTGACTCAGTTTTTGTACCGAAATTTTGCTTTTTTATTTACCAAAAATATGTGCCTCTACTAATAAGGCATGGACGTGTCATTGTGTTTGTGCCATTTCATCAGTTCTTCATTAATCCTTATCGGCATACTTACCCATAGAAGCACAAAAGTGATGTAAAATAATGAAAATAGAAATAGATTTTGGGGTGTGACCATCTAAAAATAGTAATGCAATAATGGTAATAAAATAATAATAATAATGTCCTAGCACAATTGAGTAGCGTTTGGCAGAATTTCAGAGTTCAAACAGCACTTTTCATGGTTGAGTGGAGATACACGTGTTCCACTCTACTTATCCCCTCCATGCCAAAAAGATGGGCAGGAAATGCATTTTTGAGCAGGCTCTTGGTGGTTCCATAGCAACAGTTTATTAAGGACATCTCCCGAGAAATCAATAACCCTGGCAACATTGACTCGGACTGTGCTAGAGGCTCATTTCCCCCACACCCACGAGCGCAATGAGATTCTGTGCAAGCTCTTTCTTTTCCCCATGGTTCCACTATAGAAATAGATAATGGCAGACATTACTGTTTATTTTAACCACATTTGAAGAACAGTTACAGATGTACATGTTGTGCAGACTTAATTGACACATTCCAATTATAATAGAAGTTACTGAATTTCTGTATTGTTCCAATATCAGTTAGCAAAATAATTTGCTGAAATTGCAAATAAGGATATGTTGACAAAGGTGGGTTTGGTGGTTCAAACTGAAAACAAACTGCACCTGTGATTTTTAACCTTATGGCCATGAAAACTGGAATATAGCATTCTCTCTGTTTTACTGAGCCTGGGACAACAGTTGCTCTTTTCAGAGAACCAATCCAGGCCTGGGGTGGGATGGAGGAGGTTATGATTAGATGCTGAAGGCTGTGGCAGTGTGCATAATGTTACCAATATCATACAACTAGACATGGCGACCCTTATGAAATTCTGGGGACTGCCATGCTTCCTCATGCTGAAAAAACTGGCTCATCAGAAACCAATTACAGCACTTTCCCTATAGTTATGCATCAGCAGCTTCTTTCTATTTATATTCCATCGTCATATGATGCTAGGTAGTGTCTAAATAGATGAGAAGATTGTATAATATGCATGTTTGTGGAATTTGTATGTGACCTGATCATACTGACAAACATGTATGTGAGGAGCCATGCATTTAATCCTCTCGACTGTTCACACACTATGGTACATTTTTTTTCTACCTGGCAACTCTTGTTTGATTTCCTTTTTTTTTTTTTGGATTGCATGTAGAATTTTCTTTTAAGGGAGGAATTTGAATTTGGAACAAATAAATATTAGCTAAAGCCAACTCTGGATAATACTGCAGTGAGGGAGGAAGGGAGAGGAATGAGAGTAATGTTATTGTTTGCAAAAAACACACTTATGAGGAATTGCTTTTCTGCCACTTTTGACTAATCACAATGATGATATGCAGTAGAACTTACATTATTGTATTGTAGTCTTGTTCAGTCACATTTTTTCTGTTAAAATTGTATGGCACAATTTTTTATTGTTGATAACCCATGGTGTAACAGGCTGTGAGGGCCAGGGCCTACCTAGATGCCGGGCTGCTGGCCTCATCCAACCAGTTATGGGGTGATTTTTTCCGCATGACAACCCCCATTGTTGTTGTAGGTTTCCATAACCGGGTTACGCTACTCATTCGTTAGCTCCCCAATTTTCTCACGATGATAGGTGGCCACTGGTCCCATACACAGGCCGAAATCTCAGGAAAAGTTTACTCTTCCCCCAACAGTCTTGAATCGACGAATGTTCCATAGCCGGAGCCCAAAGCCCGACACCTTATACTGCATGGCCATGGTGCGGGACAACTTTTATTGGTACCTGCTTCTTTACTAAAGCTCATGGACAGTTAGACTAAATGTAGTTGCAATAATTGAGTTGATGTCCAAAGAGAACAGCCACTTGGTTAAGTACAGTCAAGTGTCTTCCTCCCCATTTTTTGTTGTTATTGTTGCAGCATCTACTGCCCACTTAGCCAATGGAAACAGCATTGCAACAGTAGAGTAGACTGGATGACAAGTGTTGGCATCTGTTATGAATTGGAGGAGACTGAATCTGCATCATAAAATGTGTGGATCTGTAAAGGATACGAGTGTGACTGGAAAACACATCAGATAAATAAGTAAATGAAATGGGGATGTACGTCCGAGTTGAAATAAATTAAAGCTTAAAAATAGAGTTCATATATCTAACAATTTTAATTTGGAGGCTTATGGGAATTGTAGAATTTCATTCAATTAATTTAGAAAATAACTGACAACCACTCAAAATGGGGTGAGTCAAGCAAGTTGTTTCAGTTGCTGTCTCATGTGCTGGCCACATATAAACCAGTCATAATACTTAACCGCGCACTAGCCTACATCTGCTAAAGGTTAAAACAAATCAACCAATTACTTTGAATTAGATCTGGTGCTTAGCAGAGAGACTCCAGTAGATGTTCAGCATTTTACCAAAGGATTTTGATTGCCTCACACTTAACAATAAAAAGGGTGTTGCTCGCACACACTGTGAATGGGCACAATTAAAATTTTAAGTTCAAATGTTTGATGTCGTTATATTATTATTATTTCTTCTCGAATGTGTGAAGGATTATGATGCTGCAAGAGAACAGGAGACAAACAAACAACATGTTTTATAACAAACTGAATTTTATATCTGTTCAGAAACTTTGATCTAATGTGTACCAAGATAAATTTCAATACCTTGGTTTGATACTTGCTTGATCACAGAATGCAATTTGGTCCATTCATTTTATCTTCCTCAAAGATTCTGAACAGCATTGTTTGTACTTATCAATCTGAGCACATATTGTTTCCACCTCAGGCTGCTACAAGTAAAATATGCCAGACGCACACATTACTATCTACTGCTCATTATGGTGGATGCACAGTAACATGCTAAAGCATTTGGACTTATAGTTCAAAATCACCAAAAGATATCTGTACATTTGATTGTAATCATAGATATATAATCATCTAGCAAAACACAATTGTGTCATTTTTAACAACGCTATTTTGAATTTTAGTACATTGCTTCTGTTTGTCTAAGAAATATTTTACGGAAGATATAATTTCTGTTGCATTTTTTGTCACTATGCCAAATCGTGTATTTACAGCCATCACAGTAAACAAACACACTTGTCACAGATTGTAAAATTGAAATGGCATGCATTAAAAATACTGAGTCTTATGGAGAAACCTAGGAATTTTAGCAAAATTATGCTTTCCGAGAAAACTGATGAGTAACTTGCAGATGTTAGTTGCCTTTTGTTTATTATAAAAGGTAAAGTTCCACGTGCATATAGCACCGCTCCATGAAGACACATTTAGGGGATGTGGGGGTAAGGGGTAGCATTGGATTTTGATTATTTTATATTACAACTGTCAGGGTTGTGGCAGTTTCATTTAATCCACATATTCTGCTTGAAGATAATCACAACTACATTGAACAGTTCAGTATATTTTACTACATAGTAAAAATACAAATAAATATATTACAACTAAATAAATTGTACAAGTGGTGTATTTAGATGTGGCACAGACAATCTAATAGGTACAATGGTGATCATTAAAACATATGTAGGTACATTTATGTGGTACTAATACTAAGTATTCATATACCACATGTCTTTTCTTTTGTATATCGTCTTTTACTTTTGAGCTGGAAGCCCTGAATCACAGACAGTGAAATGTACAACACAAAACTATAATCCAGCTTGTAAACACCTGATCATGCATTGACAAACTTAATGTGTGATCTAGCGTAGTAGTTTTTGGTTAATACATTTCTTGTAGCAATGGCTAAGCCATATACATTTATTGGCACCAATCCATATTTACACTTCAGAAAAATGCTGAATTTTTTACACAAATTGAGCAGTGACTAAGTTATATTATACAATATGAAACAATAACAATTAGAAATTTTGATGTTGACAATA
Source organism: Lepisma saccharinum (assembly GCF_977018435.1). Classification (NCBI taxonomy): domain Eukaryota; kingdom Metazoa; phylum Arthropoda; class Insecta; order Zygentoma; family Lepismatidae; genus Lepisma; species Lepisma saccharinum. Next base: position 75,410,922 of record NC_139231.1, read on the forward strand.
GAAGTGAATTACTCCCACATTTACATAGGTTCAACATACTCTAAGCAACTTTGACCTGTGTGCCTGATGCTAATAGCAAACATAGCTTTACAGTGTATATACTTTTAATAAAACTAAACATCAAACATTAGTAGCAAACTTTCTGAAATGTTACATGGTTACAATTTGATGTAGAAGTTTTGTTGTACACACCCATCTATTTAAACATCTGCATTAAGAAAGAAGTTTCTAAAATCTAAGGTTCACACAAGTTCTTTGGCATTTTAAAACAAACATTGAAGATTACCCTGTATGTGTACATAATGAAAGTAAACTAATTTTCCAATACTGCTGTTTAATATCTGTGATTATGTACCTTTTTTTAGTTTGGAAAAGTTAATATCTTATTTAGGACTAGATGGGTAAAAATATACTTTTTAGGTGCTTTTGATTTAGTATTCTGTACTTTGCATCAATAGGCTGCTTGCGCTTGAAGAGTGTCTTACCAGTCAAGAAAAGGCAGGGCATTTACTTTTTCTTGAAAAAAATCACACTGTCCTTGGCTTATCACTAGGTGTGGATTACTTGGAAATGCTTCTTCTAAATTTCAGATTGTTTGGTCATTTCAATTTTAATTTATATAACAATGAGATATCATTGTTTCTATATTGATTATTATTGGTAGTCAAGAGTGGAGAATTTATATTGGATACCCTAGTAAAACAGGTCATTTTTTGAAGTGGTTATTGGTATTTCCCACTCTGTTGTTGAAACTTTTGCATGTGTTGGATAGATAATTATTGGACTAATATATTACTATATTTTTAATATAGTTATGTATTATTTACAATACAATTGATATGAATTTTTAGAAAAGTGTTTTCACTTATTATTAACTTGCGAAAACATGAAACAATAGTTTAATGTTTTAAATTTTATTATATGTGGGATTCCAAGTGTGTGTTTAGCTAAAGTATTGTACATTAATTGCCCTAAAGATATGGTTTGAAAAACCTGGAAAAGTTGGGGATTTTTTTTCTTTTGTAGATGGTAAATTAACATTTTTTATTAATAAAAAAATATACTTATTTGATTTGTTGAAACTTTCAAGAATCACCATAGTTGGGGTGGTGCATTTTCAAAAAATAACAGACATTACCTGGCACATATGAAGCATATTTAACTAATGGCACTGTAATTGGCAACATAAAAACATGAATCACACTGAAGGGATACACTGAGAACAAAACCAATGCGATCCTGCATGAAGCTCAAGATCTAGATTGTTTCCAAGGACTAAATTGTGGATCCATCGCAGCCCTTCACAATCCAGTCCCCACTTACTTAAGTTTCCGATACGGTTAAGGTAAGCACATGAACTTAACACTGCAGCTACTGATGGAGCAGTCAATAGCGGAGCCTCATACACATAGAAGCATTCCAGGTCACGCGAAATAGACACTTTTGGACTCCTACTCCACTGTTTCAAGTCATAGGTATCATTTGCGTGAGTGAGTTGCATGATGTGATCATCATTTAAATCTGGACAACTGTGAAAATGTGCAGTGACTAATTTTGGAGCACAAGCGAGAAGTTCTATCACAGCGTGTCCACTCACCTCACGACCAAGTTGAACACTAACCAGATGTCTAAGTTGTGGAATAGCAGATTTGGATGTCTTTTCATTCCAATAAATTGATGCATTGTCACTAATGAAGAGATGTAAATTTGGACAAAATTGAATTATGTGCGAGAGATCTAACAAAGCTGTGAATTCTTTATGTGCAAAACGCAGTGTCAGTTCCTGTAGTTTGTGACCTTGTAATTCAAGGTAACTACATAGGTCTTGCACCCACATTGCTTCAGGTGGGATGGAGTGGAGGTACAGTGATGTAAGTCCAGGTAATGAACATAGAGCTGATGGTAAATGGTGAGGTTCAGAAACGGTTAGCTTTTGCAACCGAGGGCAAGTAAACGCTAACAGTTCCAGTCTCCGAAGAGTAGTACGACAGCTGTGTGCTGATGTCAAATTGAAATTTGGTGGAGATATGGATGCATCTCCTGCAGCTGTCCACGCACGATCCAGTATCTCCAGTGCTCGTCCGGTGTGACCATACTCTCCAAGTGACTCAAGGTTTGGAACGTGATGCAAAACAAGCAAAATTCCTGCAGCAGTAATGCCAGTATTTGCTACGTTCAGAAGACGCAGAGTATCACACAATGGATTCCTTCTTTCACAGTATTCAAGGAGCAGGTTATCTTTTTTACCTTCTCCCCGATGAAACCTTATCCAAGGAAGCAATCTCATTAGGATCCGTAATCGTCCCCACCCACTACACCCTGGGTCAGTTCGGTCACCTTTCCCCCCACTGGAACAATCCATAACACTGGGTGAAGTTTTCGTAGATTTATCTCGTAATTCCACTTGCAGAAAGAGATATCTTAAACCTGCATCGGTAACTTGTCTTGAGTGTGCTACATCAAGACTTTCCAAATGGGGACATGATGCACCAATTACTTGCAACACTCCATCACCTGCAATGTTCTTTAGAATTAAATGACGCAGAACTGGTGCCGAGATAAGAGCAGAATGCAACAAAGTTCGATCCAGCCTAAGCAGAGCTGGACGAGCAAGCTCTAAGGTCTCTAGTCCCCTGCCTTCGGTTGCAAGAAGACGTAACAAGGCAGCCTGATGACTACAGCCATAATAACAACATAATTCAACTCTTAATGAACGAACATCTGGTGCAAGCAGTAATGCCAAAAGATACAACGGTGCCGGGCCTGCTCCTATTGAGCTTCCGTCAGGGGCAGGTGCAGCGAAGAGCCGAGAAGCCTCTTCCACAAGTTGCGTTCGCACTGGTCCAGGCAACTGAGAAATATACTGTGGTCGAAGTTTCCGCTTTGCAATTGCGAGGATGTGGCCGGCCGACGAGTCTTGCGCTGCAATCTGCAGCAACCGACAAATGGAGACAAGGTCGGCAGCAACTTGGGAATGGCACAATGACAGCAGTGTCTGCGGCTGTCGATGCTGTGGCATCTTTGGCAGTAATTCCTGTTTCAGCAAGTCACAGCACGTATGTTGCTTCTTCATGATTTCCATTTTGGATCAGAGAGCATTGTACAACGTACACACTGGCAAAAAAGAAAATTATATTATTAATATCATACTTAAATACCCATTTAAACTGACTCATTTTAAATTATCCATGTATAATAAATATATTTACACACACACACACACATGTACTATTAAACAGCAAGATGTGTATGGAATAACGAAACGTCAGCACAACAAGTGCTCGGATGGTCTCAAATTCTTACTCCTTCTGCTGCCGCACAACCTATTTATGAAACAATTTTTAACTCTTGTGTAGGGAATTTTACCTCGAGTGTGGCAACATGGACTACAGATAAGTTCTCTGACTAGGTGCTTCTCTAATTTGATAGGTAAACATTTAGCAGAATTGCATAGCTTAACAAATTAATCTATGTAGGGCAAAAAGCTGTTTCTATAGTAAGATAATCCGTGTAAAAATACTGTAAGCTTAAGTGTAACCCTACTTCAAATAATAAATGATAATGATATTAAGTCTTGAAGCTTTCCCAGTGATGAACAATGAACTAACCTGGTCGATAGCCTGAGAGAATTGATAGGCTTTCTTTCGACAAGTCAATTTGTATTCCAGGACTATATATTAATTGTCTAGAACATATTTCCATTTTGTCAGGGTTTGCCCATTATAGAATGTTGTATTAAGAAGGTTACATAGGAGGAATATGTATTCCAATATGGTGTACCAAGGGATTTCAAGGAATTACGCCTGGCTTTCCCCTACTCTTCAATTTTATAGAGCATGTTGGTTACTTGAGCTCTGTGATTCTCCCTTCCTCAATTTTACTACATCAGCAACACCAGAGAGAGTGGACCACTTGAGGTACCCTCTCTACTTGCTACCTTGGCCTCCTCTTATCTTTACCTAAACTAAACTTCATGGTGCAACAGTCTCCTGTGGGTCAAGACCTGTTCGGCAGCTTTTTCTCCCAATGGGTGTTGTGCATCAGCACATTCAGCTCCATTGCCACTGACTTTTGGTTCCAGAGTCTGCTCCCCAACCGTCTTCACAATGCTCTCTTCCACCAGGAATCGAACCTGGGTGCCCTTCTCATCTTTACCAATCATGATTTTGTGAAACTCTTGACCCTCTTGTCCCGCAATGTGACCGTACGGTCTAAGGCATCATTCTTTGAGCGAGCAGATTTGAGTCTCCTGAGAATTCAGCCTGTGTATGGGACCGGTGGCCACCCACCATTGTGAGGAAATTGGGGAGCTACGAATGAGTAGCGTAACCCAGTCACAGAAAACCTACGATGACGGCCGGGGGTTCGTCAGTTAATCACAATTCACCCTGTAACCGGTTGGATGATCTCCCACCTCCACAGGTGGGAGTGAGGCCGGCAGTTGGTAGGTAGGCCCTGGGCTTCACAGGCTGTTGCACCACGGGTTGTTTATTATTTACTTGACCCTCTTGGTCTTATCACCATCCTCCACTTTCTGGAAGAGCTTAAATAGTTTTGTCTCAATTGACTGCTGAACAAAGGGTCACATTAAGGTACCAGGGAAAGTGTCCCAGCAAAAAAAAAAAAAAATCTAAACTAACATGCAAACAATATTGAAACACTAAAGAAATAAACATGTAAAAACCAAAAAATACCCAGTTTGTATGGTACTATACTAATAAAAAGTAAGGGTGCAAAAGAATTATAATAGAAGTGTAACATTTACAGCTGTACTCCAATAGCACAACTATTTAAGCAGTTGCCTTGTAAACAAGAGATCAGATTCAGTTTCTCACGGGAGCAGATTTCAGTGGTTTGGATGCCACTTTTAAAATGTAGGTTCTGTTATGAAAAACCTATCTGCGACTAAATTTGAATTACACATTAGCAAACAGTTTTCTTGGGGGTTTCTATTTTGGTTTATTCTCAAGTAAGAATGTAGGTAGGGAGAAGGGAAATGTAACTTTTGCAACACCCAGCATTTAGTTTTGCCAAATTATTTTGCTGATGATTATTCCTTAAATTTGCAACGGTGCGCTACAGAAAAGAATGTAAAAAGACAAAAATAACATATTGTGAGGGCTCAGAATTACTGGTTAATGTACATATATAATATAGCAATATTCACAATGCACTGTAGCCTACTTTGTGCCAACTATCGGTTCTTCCAAAGAGATATTGACCATTGCCATCCCAGATGTTTAAAACAGATATTGATATTTGTTGTGTGTCATGCATGTTACAAAACAGAATGCAAAAGGAGAAATGCACTGTTTTAAACCTTGGATCAAAATACTTGAATCAGCACAATTTTAATCCTTAGAGGCCGGGAAGTTTTTCGAGCATGCACTCTTGAAATGTGCAGCGCAGCACACACACACAACCTCAGAAGCAAAACTATTTACCACAGACAGTTGTTTTTTTTCCTCCTGAAAGTATCGTGTACTTGAGGGAAGGAATATTATGGTATCCCATTCAACAAAAAAATAGTGAGAAGACAATTTAAATGTTACAAAAAAATTGTATTTGAAGTCCACTGTGGCCCCCCCCCCATAAAATGATGTGGATAACAAGAATTCTAAAATGTAGTACTTTTAAGGTCCTATAGCCATGCAGAGTTTTGTTGATAATAGAAAAATTTAATTGAATTACGCAATACTAAAAAAATGATGATAGTTGCTGACAAGTACCTTAGTCTAGCATTGAGCTGGTAAATCTTGTAGATATAGCGCATAGTTAGTACAGTGTATGTCCTACTGTTGCAAACCGTTTTTGGAGCCACGCTCTAAATAGAGGTCAAACAAGGGTGGACAAAAGTTTAAATAAATACATTTGGGGGTAGGGGGGATTTCAGATTTTTTAAAGAAAAAAATAGCAGTTGTTTCTCAAAGAGTGGTCTTTCATGGTGAAATTAGGATATATTGCCTTTAGTATAACCAATAGACTACTTAGGAATAGTTGGTAACACTGCTTTTTGTTGTTATTTTTACGATAAACTATACAACAATTTTCAACTATACTTAGCATGATTATAGGTATATAGCAGTGCTGGATTTTGGAAATTTTCTATTCACTTTAGACTAATGTAGGGGCTCTACAAAAAGTTATTTTCTTCAGTAAATTACACTTTTTCTTCCAATAGCACCTGTAGTGAGATGGAATGTAAATATTGCATCTCCTGTGAACGCCATAGACATCCCATCCAAAATAAAAACAACTCTCTACAATGAATAATTCTCATTATATGAATTGGGGGTAGGGAACATTTCCATGCATTTAAAAAACCCATTTTAAAATTCTTAACTATTAAAAAAATAGTTTTGAGTTTATTTAAGGCTACTTTATGCATAGATGGGCCAATCGCGGATGTACCTACACTTAAAGTGGGGTCCAAAGTCCTGTGTCTCTCCACCAGGTATTGAACCTCAGAATCCTTGATTACAAGGCAACAACGTTACCGCTATGCTATTGGGAGGCACCCAATCAAAAATAAAGCTTGCTGGGATGAGGAGACTGGTGAGTGGAGAAGGTTGCATAATTTAGAAGTACATAATTTGTATTCATGTCCAGATATTATTAGAATGATTAAATCAGGAAGACTTAGGTGGGCAGACCATGTGGCATGAATGGCAGAGGAAAGAAGAGTTTACAGGATTCTTGTTGGGAAAACTGATGGTAAGAGACCTGTAGGAAGGCCAAGACGAAGATGGAGGGATAACATTGAAATGGACCTAAAGGAAATTGGTAAGGATGGAAAAGAGCATATAGATCTTGCTCAGGATAGGGACTGGAAGGCCTGTGTTGCTTGCAGCCATGAACCTTCGGGTTTAAGAAGGCTAGAGAGTTAGTTAGCTTTTGCTTTAAATTTTGAGTATGTCATGCCCCTTCATATGTATGTATATAAGTAAATTTTTAAAAAATGAAATATATTTTGTTTTGGAGAAATACGTTTAAGCTTACTTAATCTAAATCTTAAGTTTAGAAAATTTAGTCATTCTCAAGAGGTTAAACTACATTGTAAGTCACCCGTACCTGGCTGCGAAGGTAAGCAAGATGATAGATTTGGGGGAGACAGAAGCAACGGGAAATATAGTTGTACTTTTGTGAGAGAATCAGTTTTTAAAAATCACTGAGCAATGTGCAATTTAAGACTTGATTTCAACTCCAGAGCCAACATGCAGTGTTTATAATGAAGAAGTGTTTATTTAGAGACAAAATTAAAATGAAGCATGCCTTCAGATAGTGCAGTAGAATGTTGCAGATATGGAGAACATGTCAAATATGTTCAATACCTCTTCAACTTTATAACTGCAAAGCCATCCACATCTCCAGGGAGGGGCAAGAATAACATTTTTCTTTCCTATAACACTACCTGAATTCAAAATTCTTGCAATAAGCATGTATGAATCTTACTTTAGACCTATCAGTCTTTTATAATGAAGGATAAATGCTTGTGCTGGCATTGAAATGAAATTATATACATAAAATATGAAAATTTACCTGACATTTAATTTCAAAATATCTTGAAGAGACATCTAGTCTTCTCTTCTACATAACTGTGAAACTTTTGCGTAATGTAATTAAGAGTGACTGTGGAATGAAGAAATATGTATTTGCTAACTTTGCTAAATACGAGAATGAGTGAAATCATTTTATATTGTAACTGTAAAATGGTAATGAATAAACATTTTTATTTTGGGAGGGATGAATATTATCAAATTAATAAACTGTGCAGTAATAAGGTGCTGTTGTGCTTCATTTGCATTGCATCAGCAGTCAAAATTACAACTAAAACACATGATTCAGTGTGGTCCTCATGTTAGTTGATTTGTCCGAGATGCAATCATGCATGTGTCACTATATTTGCCTCTATTCTTCATATTGCCTGCAGATGATGCTCACCGTACTTTCCTGGATCATGCAAACACTGTACTTTGCATGAATCTTTCCACATTTATCAGTTCCTACACATGTTTTTTGCGCAAATACTGAACATCGTTCTGCACTATTCCTGGATATGTTTTGAAGCTTTGTAGAGCTCTTTGGAAGGCCTTCTATAGAATCAACACCCCTAAAGCTTGATTAACATCTACACTCAAGTAATGCTCTGATCACCCTCTGCTCACGGTGCCGTCAAATACTGTTAAATGATTTTTAAATAGAAGCATTCACACCTAGTGGTCCGGTCAAGGTTCGCTTCGATCACGCTCAGCTCACACTTCGGTCATGATCAGATGGAAAGAATGTTTGACTGGACCGTGAGAGGGCGGAGCTTGATCGTTGATGTGAACTTCTGTATTGCTCAACCCCCAGTTCAGTAGCAGTCTTCAGCCCCATTGCAGAGGATACATAACCCAGTTTTGTGTGTAGAAGATGAGCAGGCAGAAGTCGAAGACCTATTGAAACACAGAGTATAGATAAAATTGATTGCAAAAAAAATCCCAAAATAAAGTGTCATTTGTGTGTGTGCAAAGGGAAAGGAGGTGTTGGTCAACCCTCTGCCAAGGGAAAAAATCATTCTTGATATCTAGCTCTGAATCTAGATTAATAACGAACTTTTTCTTTGTTTACGAAAAACTAAACAAAATGATTCCTTTTTTTTAGTCTAGGAAAACCAAAAACTATACAAAATTATGCCTTTTTTTTAGTCGAGGAAGACTACTTTTCACACAATGTGCATAACAATCGGGTCCTTGAAACTAGGCTTGGAACCTGATGTTTATCTGTCACATGTTGTGTCAGAAACTTTCTGAAAAGAAATGTCAACAATGTTAATATGAAATAATGAGCCCGAAAATGTTCATGCCAAACCTAAACCGACAAAGTAGTGTTTACCACTGTTGACATTTAGTTTGCACATTATTGCCGATTTCAAACCGAAGTATATCAATAAACAGTATTATATTTTAATAGCAGACCTCCGTGGCCGAGTGATTAGCACAGCGTGCATGGATGTTCTTTGTGATGTCCCTTCATCCATTTCGTCATATCACAATGCATCCTCATCCTCCCAATTAGTCAAAACTGGTATAAAAGCGAAGTAAATCAATCAATCCCCATTTTCACAATTCTTTTTCTTCTGTTTCCTTTTAATTAATGCCAGTGCTTTAACAGACAAGTATGTCATTGAAAATCTCTGAAACATTGTAGTTAGCACAATCGGCAAGCTTTTTATACAGACAAATCTGTGTACTCTGTGAAGAAACCAACACCAGACTCACGTTGATTGTACCTTGACCACTAGTGTGGTTACCCCCTGACCGTGAGCAGAGTGTGAGGGGACAGTGACCTGAGTGTTGCTTGAGCATAGATGTGAATCAAGCCTCAGGGTGAAGGCAAAGAATGAGACACACTTTCTCATTCATAGCTCAGCTTCTGAGATGAAAAACCCAGCAAAGGGGTGTGTTGCAAAAAAAAAAAAAAAAAGTGAGATGACCTAGTGGTCCAAGAAACACGAAGTTCCTTTCAATCTTCCGGATTGTTTTCAAGTGTACTACACAAAATCATCAAGCTGAAATATAACCTACTGTAAGAGGAAACATTTTACTTGATAAATGCAAAATTTGATGTCTTTACAGTAGTCCTATATTATGTAAAGTGCTGTAAGTAGTGCCTAGACCAACAGAACTGTCAGTGGTGAAAATTGTGTAAACTAATGGGTTGTTAATATAATTTACAGAACATTAATATGGACCAAAGTATAAGAGCTGCCCTTGAATGTCAGGAAATTTACAATTCTGTTTTTAGAGAAACATACAAAACTTCATGTAAATTGAGGGTGGAAAAGTTTCAATAATATTAATATTAGTTGAAGAGGGTTTATTGTTATAAACTGAAGCAGGACCTTTCTCGGAAAGGCCAGTGACCATAGAAAATTGCATCACATAGTTCTGCACTGCAACTGTCAAATTTTAAAGAAAAGGTTCTTCTGCTGTGGTCATTCATTCATGTTGCTATTTTTGTTTTGTCTTGTAAATCCACCAGCTTTCATTCAAGAAAACTAAAAGTAATTTAATTTAAAATAAACATTAATTATATTTGTGCAGATAAGAGTAAAAGTAACTATGAAGCATGATTTGTGAGCAATATTAGGGGTTAACTACGTTGAGTGGTAGATTCATATTCTCGCCACTGATAGTTCTATGGTCGAGCCCTAGTGTGGACACGAGTTTTCCTTTCTAAGTTTCCATTAATCAATTTCATGTAATCATCATCTTTGCATTTTGTATCGTTTCAATTAGCCTAAAGAGACAGAAAGCAACATAATATAAGAAAAATTCAAAAAGATAATAGATGTCATTGTAGAAAAGCCTCGTCCTTGTAATTATTGCAGATTCGTAAGAGAGAATTTACACTGAAGCGACAGGCGATATATGTTACTCGCAAACGAGCCAATCAGCAGCAACGTTTCACACTGTAGCAACATAACAGGCTGCAGAAGCCTGTGTTCGATAAGTGAAATCCTCAAACTATTATGATTGACAATGTTTTAAAGAATCCTGGGGTATTAGCTCTGCGGTATAACAGACTTTCAAAGGCCTAGGTCTAATAATTAGCTTTTCATTGGAGAACACATTGTCAGCTGATTAATTTCTATCACTAATATTTTCTGGCTTTCTATACTACCGTGGCCCTTTATATATATAGATATATAGTTAGCTCTCAGGTGATCATATATATATAGTTAGCTCTCGGGTGATCAAACCTGAAACTGCTCACACCAAAGACGAGAATGCTAACCACTTGGCTTCTCAATGAAATATTAATTTCCCAATTTCTGATTAATACCCACTAATTTGTTTTTGGTTAACTTCTTATTGTTGACCCACTAACTCAGTATCAAGCAGGAAAATCTTGTGTTGTATATTAGAGATTTCAGGGAAGGGCATAAAAAGAACTTAAATTTTTCTGTTAATATTTCCAGGAACAAAATAATTTCTGTAAAAAATGCAAAGATGGGCACAAAATTTTCAGTAAAAATTGAAATTTGAATACCATGTTTTAGAATGTTTATTACTGAATTTATCCTGGAATATGATTAAAACATTTGAATGTTGCATGTGCATTGAGCTAACTACTCTGATGTAGTTGCATTAAACACACTTTTCTAAAATTATGTTGAAAGCATATTTCACCATACGATTTATTGGAAGAGCTAGTAACCAGCAAGTTTCAGCGACTAAATGTAATTGAACTGTAATTGTGAAAATATATATCCGGTTTTTATTCAAAGAGTAATTTTTTCCAGTTTTTCTACAAGAGCACATCAGCTTTGACACATATCCTCACCCCTTTCAAGTTTGAACAATGTTTTATGTGCAAACATTGTTATCTTCTGCTTTTGCAGCTCCCTGATAACAGGCATGTAAGCCCAAGTTTCTGTTAAACTTGTCTCCTTTCCGGTGTTATCACCACCTGCCACTATAATCCCTGTCAAGTTGTCTTTTTACTGGAGTAATTAATTCTTGAAAATTGGACTGGATTGTGGTAATGAGAGGAAAATACAATTTCTATTCATTCAACAGTGCTAATCATTATTTACGGACACAGCATAGATAGTTACCCAAACAAATAAATCTTGTCATAAATCTCATTGTTTACATTTTTCATTGGAGGTAAACTGCGCGAAATGCCATTTCAAAAAAATAGAAAAAAACACTTATTGATGATGCATCAGTGAAATAGGATATTACGCTTTATTGTCCCCCCCTTTATATACTTACATTGAATAATAAGACGAATATATGCAATAAGTCATTCGTGAACTACCAAATATCATGTTAGGCAGTCTTGCCCCCGAGAGGTTTTGTTTACCCGTCAGGAACAGCACAGATTTGCACACAAGACACACACTGTCACTGCTGGATTATCACTTGGATATGTGAATAACTTTCACACTTCACCAACATCAAAGAGGGTAGATCACAACGTAACTGGTTGGAGGTACCGTCCACCTCAAATTGCATGGAATCAATACCTATAAAAGGAGGTCGAAAACGACGGTCGGATCCGATGTCCTCTGCTTTAGCTTCGCAGCAGCCCAGAGTTAACTTCCCGTGCTTTGCTTGCGTTGCGGGAGCGAACACACGTGGCTATTTTGCACTGAAACTTGGCGTGTCGACCTACATGAATGTTACAGTGATCTTCTTAGATCCAGCCGCGTGGAATATCCCATTCTTGACTGGCAGCGGTGGTGTCAAAGCTTAAGAAGAATACCATCTCCTTCCTCCTCCTCTCCCTTTTCAAGTGCGCATGCGTGTTCGCTGCTGTTTTGATGTTCGGCGTGACCTCTGTGAGCAGACGAGCGAAGTACGGTCCCTCCCCCTCTCGTGCACGTATACAAATGCCGAAAACAAATACTACATAGAGGAGGGGGGGAGGGGTCAGGGAGCGACAACAGCTGACGATATTGCCATGTGGTTTTGCCAGAAACTCTTTCCTGCCGCCTGCACTTAGGTTTCATATTTTGCAAGAATAGGTGTATGGCATTATTATTCACCTGTTCCGAAAAGGTTCGTCGATGCACCTACATTATCGCAGTAGTTACAGTCATGGGCGTCCGGAAGGGGGGGGGCAAGGTGGGGCCGTGCCCCCCCTGGAAAATGAAAGTCAACAAAAAATTAGGTATCTCACACACATAATTTCATTTTAGTCATAATAATGTGTGTTAATTATTGCTTGAATACCATAAATTCAAATTTAAGCAATGTTTTTTTAAGTGAGCACTATTTTTGGGGAAAATGTGCCTTGTTTGCCCCCCCCCCTGGAAAAAATACCTTACTTGCCCCCCCCACCCTGGAAAAAATCCTGCAGACGTCCATGGTTACAGTCACTTGATCGTAACAAGTGGCGTGCCCAGAATTTTCGAAATGGAGGAGGGTGGTTACGTGTACTTTTTCTTAGTTGTCAGTCCTCATTTTGCCATCTTTTCTTCCATTTGACTTTTTTTTTAGAAATACTGGGCGGGGGGGGGGGGGGTATGAAAACCACCAAACTCCCTCCTGGGCACGCCACTGATTGTAACTAATTTTCAAAAAGCAGCGTTGAATGAGAGAGAAGTAACCTACGTTTAAATAGGCAATTCATAATTTTGATGCAATGTTTGCTGAATGAGAATATAGACTTAATTCTTTTTAGCATAAAGATTTTACGAATTTCGCATATGTACACTGCTGTTCACATAAAGTTAGGGATCGCTATAAGGGAAAGGTAGGACATAATGTCCCAAAATGTAGGACTTTAAGTGAAAATGTAGGACACAAAGCATTCTCAATGAATAATACATATTTCTAGAACATGTTAGAAAGTAATTTAAATTGGCACTTGTAATCATACTAAAAAATGCACCTCTTACTACAAGTTTTACTGGCACTTCTCAGATGAGCCAATTTTTCTCAAAATTTCAGTTTTAGTCAAAATATATTTACGAGAGACTGGACAGTCAAATTCTTTGAAATTATAGGGACCAGTACCAAACATTTTACAGAATTTATGAAAAAAAAAATATGAATCTAATGAGAATGTTGTGCTGATGGTAATGAAAGCACTCTCTCAACATTTGCATTATGACCTGTAATGGCAAACATATATTCAGCAATTACTGTAATTTGAAATGGTTCCAGAAGTTTCATCTCCGGTAGTTTTTAGTTAATTAATTTCGTTCTCTATACCCCCTGCTCTATAATAAAAATATTGAATAAGAATGAGAAACACTTTGTTCCATCAGTATAAACCCCAAGACAAGAAATTCCACTAAGGAACTGAACAGTGACATCATCAGAATGTGGCCCCAAAACTTTGTTCATTAATTGCTTCCATTGCTCTTCTAGCAGAAACTTCTATTTTCTTTTTGGGCAATGACTGAATCAAAATAAATTTCACTATTGAATTTTGGAGCGTAGTCCATAGACTTGTAACTTGCATGATTTATCTTTGTTCAACTGAAACGCGTATTATCCTAATTAATATTATGTGACGCAAAATGTAGGACAGTTATGATATTTTTCAAATTCCTCCCGGACGCCGGACATAAGGCTAAAATGTAGGACATATCCGGGAAAAACCGGACGTCTGGTAACCCTACATAAGTGCCACATTTTGTAGGCTTGAATATTTGAAGTATGTACCACTTTATGTAAACTGAAGTGTACTTTCCACAGTCGGGCAGCGGCTTACCGGGCCCGTCTCGTACAGTGTAATTTTACAGAAACAAAGTCAGCCGTTTTTTTGGAAAATGGAATTTGGGGGGTTCTGAATTCGAAAATGACAGTGACTGTTGTTTATCAGTTTCTGGCCATTTTCAAGCCAAGCAAGAAAATAAAACTGTAACCATCCGCAAATGTTTTATCTTGTGCCCTACTTGGAGGGAGCTTATTTTGACAATCGCGGCAACACCGAAAAACGTTAATTGTTACTCAAAACTGCGTATAAGGCTTACAAGTGGATAAAGCAACTTGCTAAACACATTTTGCCTTCATACAAAGTCGCGAAATAATGCAAATTTGAAGTGATTTTTTTAGTGTTTTCACGATTTTTACACTACGAGAGTCGTTAATTTTTTATTTTTTTTTGCTGTGTGACTAATGTGTTTTACGCTGTATTTAATTTGTTATACGCTGTATACCGTACACCCCGCATCTATCAGAGTGCTTTCTCACTGAACAATTATGCCGCCAACATATCACGGAACAAGATACTCTGACGTAAGGAAACTTCATGCGATGTTCTTCTGCAATACTAAACAAAGCCAATCAACACTCTGAACTTACGACGTTCGGTGCAGAGGTTTGACGTCTAAGGTTGGTTCAGCACGTGCCATTGTGATTCATTGGGTTTGTAACAGGCGCTCATGTTTCGAAGCCATTCATAACACGAACAGACGATTGCGAAAGGTTCACCTGTGACAGGAGGGTGTTGGACGGTTCCCTGAGTAGCAATCTAATCTCCAATTTCCATTGTTCCTTGCCCAGTAACCGTCACCTGTGTATTTGCAAACTATTCCTGTACAAGGCAATTTTTTGGGGGCCTTTTTAAATATAACTTCGTACATCATGAGGCTTCAAGAAGAAATGTAGATCGCGGATCTTAGGGTTGGTCTGTCAAACTTTCTTCCACGCAGTACATCCTGGATTGCATTCTCCCTGGCTCATGCGTCTGAGCCCACAAGCCAGTAAAATCATCTGTGGGGCTTGTTGTGTTCTGTGTGTTGTGAATGTCCTTCCATCAATTTAATCCATTCATCCTCATCGTCGCAGTAGCAGAAAAACGCCCCAAAATTATAGCAAATACCTAAGCCAAGAGCTTCACCTGATAGGAGGTCGATCGTCCCAGGCGCTGAGGCAAAGCGCAAAAGTGGCGCCGAATAAGCAAAAAAAAAAAAAAAAAAAAAAAGAAAAGAAAAAGTGGGAAAACATAAACGTCTCGGCGCCCCTGAGAGAATTGGTCCTATTATATTAATATTGTTTTCGGTTTACAAAGAAATAGGCATATGTAAAAATAATCACTTCCGGGCGAAGAGATACTGTAGCGTTGTAGGAGAAATAGAAAGGAGGAAGTAAACGTGGCAGGAGGCTTCGTAGGTCGCGTTCGTGTAGTGGGAAACCTCACGTCATCTGATTTGCCCGTTACATGGTGTGACCTCCCCGAAGGCGCAGTGGTGGCGTCGTTGGCTTGTAATCAAGGGATCCCGGGTTCGATACCCGGTGGAAACACATAGTGGTTAGGATCCCACTTTAAACTGTAGGTCCAGTTTCAATTAGCCTCACTGTGCATAAAGTGGACTTGAAACACCAAATCAATAAGTTATATGGTAGTGCGGAATTATTTTAATGGTGAGAAAGAGGGCGTATTTCCCTGCAGTATTTTTTTTAAAAAAAAAACTCTCATCGCAAGCTGCTCCCCCACACCTCTACAGCTTAGTGGTTTGAGGTGCAGTTTGCAGACGCGAAGCTCGCACCGCACGGATCCTCAAGTGCAAGTGAGTTTCTCAACCTGGCTCATAGGACAACCCCCATAACATTGTAAGTTCAAAGCTCGCTCCGTGAGACTTATTCAGATACTCCCAGCAAATAGCTTACCAGATTGTTTATGGATAGGTTACGTGTGTTGCTTTATCGCCATTGCATAGTCAATCCATTAGTGACAAACATGGACTAGCGCAGTGTGGTTGTATGCATTGGAGGATATCGACATCGAAACTCCGTAGCGTCTAAATGAAGCGTCAAGTAAAAGAAAAGGTTAACTTAACTCTAAAGCAGGGGTTTTTCAAACTTTTTGCTGTCACGGCTCCCCTGAGCTGCCAAAATCTGCGCGCGCGCGCGCCTCTCCTCAATAATTATATACAAATACACGTCTACGTATACGTATAAATCTACGTAGTACATCTCCTGTGTGTGCCTAATGTACAATAATTAACATCTCTACACTGAGAGGAACCAGGCAACGTCGAAGTCTACTGTGTTTCAAAGGAAGTCTACTGTGTTTCAAAGGCAACAGATCCCGTTGCGGTAGCACTGCCACAGACTATTCCACGCAGGTAAAACAGCGATAGCGAAAAATCAGGCGAGGCCAGGCCGGCTCGGTAGCTAAGTGGTTAGAGCTATGGCTCGGTATGCCAGAGACCAGAGTTCGAGTTCTGGTCGAGCCTGCATTTTTCGCTGAAAATTTCTGCGTGACAAATGTGTATGTTTACGTTGGCATGCACATATACAAATAGTGAAAATATAATGTGTGATTATTACAGCTGATGTCCAATTTTTAATGTTTATAAAGTGGTGTCAATTGACTCAAAGATACGATTTTCACGAGAAAAGGGGATACATATATATACAGACACTAAGAAAACCTGGATAGATGTTAATAAATGTTCAGCAATGTCAATGGGATTTATGAGCTTTGCTTGGCGTCACACAGTTCATTGAATGTGTGTACATATTTGGAAATTGTAAGGCGCATTTCATTCTGGATATTTAATCTTGATTTGTATTTTGACCTGATCACCACAATGGTTAGTTTATTTTACTTTCCTTTTCTGCCACTTTGGGCTAATCGGGAAGATGAGGATGGATGAAGGGACTATCACAAACGCATAAGGACAGCACACAGCACAAACTCCACAGCGGATTATATTGGCTGTTAGTCCAGACGTCAGAGCCTTGCTAGTCTGCGAAATGCAGCAGAACATGCTCATTGTAGGAAAGCAATCGACAATAATTTTATCTTCAGTATTTCTTTTCTAAAGCAGTAACTTCCTTTTGAAGGTATACTCCGTATACGGGCCTCGATCTGTGATATATATAGTATCTCGGAGGCCCTGATTGAGGTCGTTCTTCATTATCAACATTAGTAGGCTACCGATCAAACAAATCCCAAAAAGTTTTCATCATATTTCCTGAACTTCAGTTTTGGTTTGTCTGATACTAAGTAAGTTCTACATTATGCAGTTCTCGGTACATACCTAGAAACTTATCCATTGGGACACTACTTTCATTTACGATTGAAAAACAGCTTCCCTTTTGACTCCCCCTTCTCTCTCCCTCTTTCTCTCTCTCTCGAAGAAAATGGAAGAGAGAAAGAGAAAAACTTGAGAGAGAGAACAAGAGAGAGAAAGGGAGAGAAAGAAAAAAAGTATTTCAAACATGTGAACCTAATGAACCTCGCTGCACTTGGCGACAGTAATCCTGCTCAGATTTTTAACAACCACTCTGATTGTGATTCTCGTCTCCCTACCCTACATCCCTACATCTTCGGTTCTTGTCAAGGTTATACGATTGATTGATTAATTTGGTGATGATATGATGAAACTAATGAAAGGTCACCCACAAAGAACACCAATGCCCAGACCGGGATTCGAACCCGGGACCCCTGACGTCGTAGCGCGTTGTGATAACCACTCCGACACGGAGATCAGCTCAAGGTTGTACGAAGAAACATGCTTATTACTAAGTGAATTGTGCATAGTTTTTTTTGGAGATAAATATTTAAATATATTATTATTAATAAGTTTTAAACTTTTATGAAAAAAAGGGTTTTTACAGAAGTTCTCGCGCCTCCCCTGCAATACTTTGGCGTCTTCTCAGGGAGGCGCGCCTCACAATTTGAATACCACTGCTCTAGAAGTAAACTCTTTAAACTGCATTTTATGTAATGCTATACAAGTTTTTATAAAAACCTACAGATTAAATCAACGTCCATGCCTTGAAAAAGGTAGTTTTAATTTTTAAAATTACAGCACTTCAGCTAAACTTTTAATCCGGCACTTCATTATACAAGTTGGTTTTCGTATTTAGCAGCACGGTAAATTATTACATTTATATAAGAAATTCTAAATTTTTCACACTGAACCTGCACCATTTGTCCGTTAGAACCATTGTAAATGCATAAAAAGATCCCTGGACAGAGACAGATGTTAGAGACCCAAATTTTTTTGACAGTTTTCATGTTCACTTCTGTAGGAATGTCTTCATTTTCACCCAAACAGGTAAACAGCTGACAATATTATTGTCTAATCTTAATTCGCATCGCAAAATTGTTTGCTCTCTCCAAAGCACCAGTCTGATGCCTCTCCACTGTTAAACAGAAAAATTTGAATGAATGAATGAAAAAAAAATCCAATGAGCAATATCTCCAAATGCAACTCTACACGTTGTATGGCACCCGTGTGTGCTATCTAAGGAAAATAAAGACTCGGGCAAAGCGTCCACAAACCTTTCACGCATATCGTAGTTATATCAAAGAATGCTTCAGCGGATGAATTTATGACTGCTGCATTGCGTAAGGGGGAGGAGGGGACACGCTACTATAGATGTCTGTAGCAATCTAGATGTACGGAGAACAAGAGGCAGGAAAAAGTTACAGTATGGTTGTTATCACCTATTGCCTTTTTGGGCTTAAACTGATGAATTTTGGTTCAAAAAGGCAAAAATAGACGCTTACAATCATTTTAGATCACTATAATATCCTCCCAATATGACTTTTTCATGAATCGTGAACATATAAAAGCATTTTTCGATTTCTCCTAATGGAACAAAATAGGCATTTGCCCTAAATTCAGAGGTGTAATAATAACGTGTGTGTTACGTATACTAATATATATTTAGAGACTCGAGTCGGGACTTGTCCTTCGAGAGCGAGACGAGAACGAAACGGGGGTGCATAAATCGAGACGAGGACAAGGCAGACCACCTCATAAATGAGACTACCAGTAAATGTGGTATTGAGACGAGACGTGGTAGTTGTCTCGACTTGTAAATGTGTGTCTCCTCACGATTTATAAAGATCGTCTCGGTCTCGTAGGGCAAGTCTGTTATTAACGTATACTAAAAGTTTATTGTTTCATGCGTTGTTTCGGCACTACAAACCGTCGAAAAAGTTAATTTTATCCTGAATGTGTGCAACCATGAAGCACAGGCTCACAATTGCTCTAATGGATAAACAAGATGTTGTTTACAATTTCACACTTGAATAACAGGAATTGTAATTGATATACGGAAACATACTACGATTCATATGATGCACCAGCTGAAAAAGATTATTGGTATTCATTCTACGTAGACATGTTTGTGCACCTCTGGTTGTGCGAACATCTACTCGATATTTCAACTGTGTCCATACTCTCCGTGGCACGGGTAATTCTGGTCTTTAAATCAACATTAATCACAGGAGTTTGGCACACTTTTTCCTTGATATACCCCTCCCCCTCCCCAAAACACACACACACACACACACACACACACACAAACAAACAAACAAACAAAGGCCAGGTACTGGTAATTGGACCACCTCTACCAACCCAACTCGCTGAAAAGTTGTGTTCAGGACAATTCACAATTTTGTCACCGGGAACAAAAAAGACAGGTTATTAGAAATCTGAGAGAAACATTTTAATTTGGTGCATTATATGTACTACAGTATGCGTTTGTATGTCCATTACAATTGCTTGGTGTGTGTAGAAGTCGAACAGTAAAATAATTTTGGCTTAGGTATATTTTTCAATATCATGTCAAAATCTCTGTCCAATTTCTACGAGTCTTAAAGTGTGTAGATTTTCACAAATCCATCTCGGCCTGTACTCTATTTTCCAGAGGAGACGAGCAACAGGTCTCGTTCTATTTCGGTACCATCCCTATAGCCGTGGAATCACCGAAAGCTGGAAAGAATCTTGATTATCTTACGTTCCGTGCAAAGGTTGCCTGGAGGAAGACCATCCACAATATCAAATGCATGTTTGTGGTTGGATTTCTCTCCATTGCAACGGGACTTTATGCGTTTCGTATGGTACAGTTAAGAGGCTCTCTCAGACAAGCGAGAAGTGCAGGTGAACGCTCTGAGGAAATGTTTGCGAACAATGCACCTGGAAATCCTCCCAACCTTGCATAATTTGCATTATTTCCTACCGATTTGTCGTCACAATACGCCGACAAACTTTCACATCATGTACAGCGTTTTTCCAAATGGTGTAGAGGTAACGCTCACGTCTTGTTATCAAGTGCTCCCCTGTTCGATTACCGGTGGAGCCATATTGCACGGTGGTTCGGAGCATGAAGGCGAACAACGTTTATTCATAACATTTTATTTCGCTCGTTCGGAGGCCTCATGCCTCAGTGCCCAGAGAGACAGTTTCCTAACTACGGCTCTACATTTTGTATTTGCGTTGCTTTTTGCCACTTTGGCTCATCGCGACGATGAGGACGCACGCGCCCGCGCACACACACAAATATCAGTAGTGTGGTGTTCGAAAGATTTAATAGTGAAGCACCGGGAGGTGCCAAAATATGCCAAGCAAAGGGTAGCGGGCGGGGTCGTAGGAACCAGAAGGAAGATCACCCCTCATCCTCACTTCAAATACTATCCTCGATATTAGAGTATAGTCAGAACATTGATAGACCTATAACAGTAGACAAATTGCTTATCTCTATATTCTTCTACATTCTATATGTTTCTAAGGAATGGGTTTTTTGGAGAAGAGGTTGTCTTCTACTTATTGGCACTTCTCTTTCAATTCTTGCATCTCATATTGCAGAATAGAGAGGGAAATAACTTGTTGACGGAGATTGGAGAATTTACCTGAGAGTTACACGTGTGAAAACTATAATTTTAATTTTCCTTGGGCGTGGTTTCCCTTGCCGCACTCCCCTTTCCGGACGTCCATGCACAGGATGTTCGAGTATGTATGTAGTCATTTCGGCATTATCAGTAATAAGAAGTGTTTCATTTTCCAGGTATAGTGCTGAACGCTGGCCAGTGAACCTTAGTTCGATGTGCAGGTATATCTGAATATATAAATTACATTTTATTCTGACTGTGCTAATGTGGCCTGCACGTGACTGACTGAAGTTTACATGTTTTTCAAGTAGTTTTGTTAGGGGTTTGCTTTGGAAGAGAGTTGTATCCACATCATTGGTGAATTGTGTAAATCCAATCTTTGCAATTGGAAAAAACGTAAAGCATGTCTTGCTTGATATTTCGTAACTTGACGAGTAGAGTTTAAATTACGGTTTGTTAATAGGGTATCGACTTGTCGATATTTACCTGAAGTCTGTTCTTTTGTTCGGCCATTTGCAAGTTCATCCGAATCTGTCGTGCCTGGAAACTTAATATGCCACCACGGCATTGGCAAATTTCCTGGCAAAGCGCTGTTTGTTTTGCATGTTGCTGCCACCCGCAACGGTTGTGCTGGAGATCGAAGTTGTTTAGATATGCAGATCAGGAACACTGATTCTTGCTTTCCACGCAGGTTGATATGCAAAGTCGTTGACGTCAACTGTTCTCTCCATTCTCCAGAAGTTTATCGACCTTGTTCTCCTAATAAAAGGAGAAAAGGAGTGTCTCCAGTGTAGTTCCGGATCCATGTTCGTGCTAGGATCGTCATTTGCTTGCTTGTTAGTGTTTTGTTTTCTTTTTTAGTAAATTGTGTCTATCTTCCTTATCTTCATTTAGCGAATTTCATTACATTTACGTCATGCAATCAATGCTAAATTTTAAAGTTGTGCCATTTTAATAGGTTCCATCGAATTCAGCCCGTACGAAAATGTAGGAAACGATACCTTACATGTCCGTGACGGTCTTTAAAATAGTTATAAATCCTCCATTTTGAAAATAATGGCAGTCATATTGAATCCTAAAATTTAAATTTCGGGACTTTTTTCTGAAAAGACTTATGATGAATGTATGACACAGCCTTGCAGAACTGCACCATTTTTTCTCAAAGGCCCGTAATTTTCACTGGATATGCTGGCCTACAAGGCTAGTGATAGTTAATATGAATAACAATGCTTGTTTTTAAAGATTAATAATACGTCTTATCAATAACTGTTACGTTATAGTACATATATAATGTATTAATAAGGCTTGAAGATGGCTCCGGGCGATTTGCATATTTCTCTAATTTGAAGTGTGGTTTGTGATTTTTACATGAACGTGGGTACGTAAGCCTGTTGAACTATTGTAAATATTTAGACAACAACGAAAGCACCACATGAAGATTCACGTGAATGCTCTAGAAGGAATTCTAAGCAAATGCAATTTTTCTGATTTTGGAAAACGTTTTAGTCTTCGAGGAGGCAATCACCTAATTTTAGATGTGAAGGGACTATTACTATTTTAAAAAAGATTTAAGAATGCTTTTAGATGTTTCGAGGGGTGTTTCGCCATTAACCACCGACACAATTTGACACTGTGTGGAGAACATCAACGCAAACAACTTTTCTTATTTTCTTATATATATAAGGTATGCCCAAATGAAGAGGAGACTACGGTTATATCTAAAGAATATTATTGACAGAATATTTGCATTACATAATATGCGAATTACAGTTAATGTGTAACATGATATTTACACGTAATTGCCATAGATATGGATGCACTGATCCCAGCGTGTAGGAAGGGAGTGGATGTCTTCAGGGGAGAAACTCCTGGGTTGCTTACGGATCCAGTTTTCCACGGTGTTCTGCTTTTCCTTGTCACAGGTGAACCCACAGATTACTACTTGAACCCTTGACCTTTCAGTGATTGTTTTAAGGAGCCGAAGATATGGGAGTCACATGGGGAAATATCGGGGCTGTATGGAGGATGTGTGAGGAATTTGTGAAGCATGCTCGCCTTCTGCGCGAAGAAATTGGATTACAGGTCTCTGCGCTGATCTGGAGGAATCCATAATGCACCCGTCCACACAAAACAACTCTCACCAACTGAGGAAACAGCAGGCGAAGCCGTTCCCTACACCTGCAAACTGGGACAAACACTGCACCATCTCTCGCAAACATATTTACCTTCTTCGATTAGATACAATGCTACTACAGCAAAGGTCTCCTTTTATTTGGTCATACCTTATATATATATATTTCTCGTTGAGGGCTTTTTTCGACGCTAAGAGCACTCGAAACAAGACATATTGTACCATGTTTGTATGCAGCTTTACGCTACGTATGAATTGTTACCAATTACATTTTTTTTTCTGTTGAATAACATGACTTTAGTACTCTTCGTGGGATCGTGATAGCAGAGAAGCTGACAAGATGAAAAACTGTAAGATTAACTTTTTCGCTCAATTTATGCATTGTTGAACTGTATTTAAAAGTAGTAAACTATTTCGAAAACACCTTTTCGAGTTAAAAACAAATCCTTTTCTGTGTGTCCACCTTTTAGAATTCTGATTCAAGTTTAGGTTCCCTAGACATAGTGCGGGTCCCTGAATTGTGGCACGCGTTTCACACTCCCTGTCTGTGGCCCTGCCCCTCGCAGTAATCCCGCATCCCATAAGACGTATGGAATCCCTAGATTCAAAATCCTGCTTCCAAGACAAAAAAACCTCATTTTGTATTCCCCTTTTTCCATTCCACTTCAGAAGGTCGCGCTTCCGAGTATTTATTTCTCTCTCTCGCTCAAGGCCAAGGAAAGAAATGGCGAAGTTCTGTTCGCTTAATATCACTGCAAACAAAGGCTCCTGCTCAGTACGACACGCCAGTGGACATTTTTATTGGACACGCGGTCATCTTAAAGGAACAAGTCCGGCCTCTTGCTAACCTGTTGACCTTGTCTGTCTTGCTCAGGAAAGAAAACAATACCGGGCACACTTTACTGCACGCACGTATCCACGGGAACAATCGCATGAAGAAAACGGATCATAGGAGCGGATGCAGATTCTTTATTTATTCCTTTACGAGGCCATTCTCTGGGCCGAAAATGTACAAACATCGGCTCGGTAACCGTCGACCACTGTTGCCGGTTCGAGTCCCGGACTGGGCATAGGTGTCTTTATGAGCGTCCGTTCATCTATCTCATCGAATCATCACTCATCGTCGCGATGAGCCGAAAGTGGAGGTAAAGTGCGCTAAGTAACGAAAATACATATTATGTGACAAGAGACTGGCAAACAGGTATGGGTTGGTTATGGAGGGGTCTAAAAACTGTCAAACGGCAATCAACCCTAGAATACTTGCCAGGGTGACTTATTTGTTGTGCAATTTCGCTTTTTTATACATGCACACAGAACTTGCACCACCCAGTTATTTTCCAGCCAGGAATTGTCGCACACATCAGTCGGCAAGGCTGGAGAGTTCGTAAAGTAGGCATTGCTGGAAGAGCTCCCCGAAGGATTGAATTTGGGTTTACGAGGTATATTACGTAGAATTTTTACATGTATTTTTATTTACGCGATATGTAATAATATTCCTTTATTCGTCATGTCCGTATTTCACTGTGCGAATTTGAGAACGACAACGCTAAAATTATGGAAATTTCTGTTACTTATAAACAATTTAGTTATTTCGTTCATGAAGATCTGGCCTTAGGTCGGGAAATTAATATCAGCTCGTGTTCTTTTTATCTTTCCCAGGTAACAGGAAATACAGGTGTTTTTGAAGAATGTTCTATGAATATTACAGCATTTAGCATTCTCAAGCTTTATACGTGTATTTTAACAATTCAATTTCATGGTAGTGACGGTAGAAGAAACAGAAAAGACTTGGGGGTGACAAAGTATCGCAGGTAAGCAGTGATTTGTCCACAAAACAGTTGTCTGCCCGTACGATATCCCCCTGTTATGTTTTAAACCAACAATAAATCATCAATAAATTAATGAAAGAGTTGATCAGCGAGCTTGTGCTGATATTGACACAGCCTTGCGTTACCTAACGGCAGCTGTGCCCGTGAGCGAATAGGTAGACATCGTGTATATTTAAAGTTTCCATTCGTAAGATGAATATCATGTGAGGAGGAGAAAGAAACACTGAAATATGAAACCGTGCCTGCTTCGATGGTATGAATCCAAATCTTCGCAAGAAAAAATAATGTATTATAGGTATTCGTCTAAGAACTGGAACCTGTTTCTTCGGCTTTTTTGTTTTTAATATGCCCGAATATAGAATAGCGTGTACGTCAGGTATTCTTCACAACAATGAAAGTCAAGTGAACATTTGATCGTTGCACAACAATCCTGCAGCCGTAGCACATTGTCCCATTACTCATGGGAACTTTGTAATTTGTACGTCATTCCGCACTTCCAACATTATACATCATCAAAGGAACTGTACTCTTTGTTTCCTTGTCATCAACCTTGTATTTCAAAATACGCAGTGACTTGCGTATATTCTTTTCTGTCATCGTGGTAGACAAATACATCTTCACACTTGGAAGTCACAGTAAAAGTTAGAACATTTTACCGTTAAAATTTAACAGTCTGCTTGTTAATTCACAAAAACGGGACCCAACCGTTTTTTCATGCATTCATGTCGTCACGACTCTGTGCTGTGGTAAACATAAGAATGAGAATTAAGCATGTCGTCGGTAACCGCTTCTAATATTTAACACAGACACGGATGAGCACGAAAGAGAATTGCAGTATTCTTTTCAGTAAAAAAAAAAAATGACATTGGCTCTCTTAGTTTGAAGTCACAACATTAGAACATACTAAAGGAAAATGTATTTTAATATTAGCGTATATAGATAATGGTTATACGTAAATCGCAGTTTATTGCGCCATATATTTTTAAAACTGAATAAAAAAAATATATTAATTACGGCCAACTGTGTGTTAGACCGTCATTTCTCCAGTCTAATTTTTAATGCTCAACAGAGTGTACGTATAAAATCGTTAAATTTACTTGCCGCCTCTTGGAAGAAAAGTTCGAAAGTGGAAGAACACCACAGAGATCTACACAGAAAAGAGAGGCTAACAATGAAGAGGGACTTTTCAACCTCACATATTTTGATTCATTTGCAATTTGGCACACTGAAAGGGTCACATGAGGTAAGCAAATATGCGAAGTTGTAGATCCATATCTTGAATTTTTGAAATTACAGTGTTACAAACTGCAATTTTGACAATTTTTTCCAACATCTTGTTAACATTAAATTGCAATGTTTCGGTAATCAGGGCACGTATGGAAGTTATTCGGACGGCATTGGAAAGGTCTTGAAGGGCTCTTTCAGACAAGATATTGTATGCCTGTGTCAGGGTAAAAAAAAAAACAATTGAAGGTGCTGTAAAGAAAACTTTGGTAGTCATTTTCTCAAAAACGGGTCTTTTAATTTTTGAAAAAAAATATGTGTAATATATGTACACTATTACTCAATAACGGTACAAAATTTGAAAATTGGACGCCAATGGGATCCTGTGTTGTGTGAAAGAGCCCTTCAAGACCTTTCCAATGCCATCCGAATCACTTCTATAGGGCTGATTGCCGAAACATTGCAATTTAAAGTTAAGAAGATGTTGGAAAAAATGGTCAAAATCGCACAGTTTGCAACACTGTAATTACGGAAATACAAAAGATATGGATCTATAACTTTGCATATTTTCCTACCTCATGTGATCCTTTCAGTGTGCCAAATTTCATATGAATCAAGAAATGTAAGGTTGAGGACCTTGTTGATTTCACATGGAATAACTCAGAGATTGATATTACGTTGTTTTTTTGTTTTTTTTTCAAAGTAGACAAGAACACTATAAATAATGCCTTTTCCACAATTGCACCATCCTGACCATGGCCGAGGAAGAGATGAAGCATGACTATGTGCCCTAATTGGACAGTGCAATTTACACACCTCACTCACGAGACGTCACTAGAGGGGTTGGGGACGACGTAAATTTGTCACATGACTGTAGTATACTTTCTGTTCAAATGTTCAAATTTAAACTTCCATTCGAAGTGGTTAATTTATTAAATATTTTATAGTTCTACCTGTGGCCGCGGTAGCTCAGTCGGTAACGCGTCTGACTACCATGCTCAAGGTACCGGGTTCGATCCCCGGCCGGTTCAACGTTGGAAGCGGCCCCGGTGCCCACCCAGCGTCGAATGACATGGGTACCTGGGGGAAACCCTGGGGGGTAAAGGCGGTCAGGGGCGTGATGCTGATCACATCACTCCCACTCATGACCGGATCAAGAAAGTGTGGGGCGGTACCCCCCACAACCCCTATACGCCTTCATGGAGTGGTGCTAAGCACAGGGGAGCACTTTACCTTTTATAGTTCTACCTTTGATCTGACTTTTTGGAAATTCTTGTTTTGTGCTTCCGACTTATTTAAAGAGGGGAATGCAAATTTCGGTACACACCCCCTGCAAGTGGAACTTAGACCTATTTTCACGGAACTACTTCACTGTCTGCGCTCCACATGCAGCTGTCACCCCTATTTTGCTGTTGGACTCGTCCAGTTAGCGCATGCGCACTTGCACCGATGATCATGAGACTCACTGACTTTAACATTGCAATCAATACGTTAGAAAAAAACTAATAATTCACGATTCACTTTTTTTCGGACCTCAAGACCTTCGAAACATGTTATCGCCAGTCCACGGAGCAGTTGATAAATATTTATTTTCCTCTACATTTCTACGCACTTCACATGTTTTTTGTATTTCAATTGTGGTGAATACCCTTGAGTAAGTGATATGGGCACTTACAGGGTGGTCACAGCCTCTTCAGACTTGTTATTCATATCTTTGAGTACACATTTTTCTTCCTCCTTCCCTATTTGTTTTCTCTACATTTTCACCGACCTTCCTATATAATACTGTCACGGACAGTTCTGGGTTGTAAGGAACTCATTGATTTTTTATTGTGTTGTTACAACCCAGAACTGTCCGCGACTGTACAATATATTTCTACTGCTCTCTCTCTCTCTCTCTCTCTCTCTCTCTCTCTCTCTCTTTCTCTCTCTCTCTCTCTCTCTCTCTCTCTCTTTTGTTGATTTTCATTTTATTATATTTAATTTTCTGCTGTCTCATTTTCTCCTGTATGCTCTCTATCTCTAACTGGGTCCCTCCCCTCATATATACAGTATATGCATGCGCACAAAATGCACACGCACATTTTTTATTTCTCTCTTCTTTCCTCTGTTATCGTTTGCTTTTATTTGTTCCTTTCGCTTACCGTTTTCCTCTGTTTCTCTTTCTCTTTGTGCTTCACTGAGAAACATTTATATTTGACGATTTATAACACCATTTTTCTGATCACGACCCCCTTTAGAAAAGTTTCTGGGTACACTGCAGTGCCGTCCCCAGCTCAGAATGGCTCTGCTTCATTGGTGATGGTTACCAAGATTCTCTCTGTCCATCTTTTTCCTTCTTGTTTCTCAATTTTTATTTCCTTTTCCTATCTTCCTTGTTTCTTAATCTGTCTTTCTATCTTCTTTCGTGAATCCTTATTTCCTCCTTTCTTTCTCTCTTCCTTCCTTGCTTTGTTTCTCGATCTTTATTTCCTTCTTTCTTCCGTAATTTTCTTCTGAATCTTTATTTCCCTCATTCCATTTTTTCCTCTTTCTTTCCTTAGTATGTCTATTTTCTTATTTGTCAGTCTTCCTGTGTGCCTCTTTTTTTTCTATATTTCTTTTCCTCCATTAATTTCTTCCACAAATTCTCTTCACTTTCTCTCCTCATGATCTTTCTTTTTATTTCAGTCTATCTTTATCTTTGAGTGTGCGCGTGTGTGTTTAGTTCCACTACAAATGATACTTAGGCTATTCGGTTGGGTTACAGTCCACTCACCATCTGCACACATGTGTGTGAAGTGTGTCGAAATGTACAAATGAAAGTAATTTTTATTGTTGCCGTTGCTGCATGGACAATTTGCAAAGATGCTTCTCCATGGATAACAAGTTTAACTAATAGTGGTAAATAAATTTACTTTCGTTAGTGTTCGCCCATAAAATAACGGAGCCTGTTCAGGCAGTACCTTTTTAGGTATTTCCGGTAAGAGTTTGCTTTGACATTGATCAAATAGAAATCCTTGACCCCCACAAAGAATATTTTTTCCTGTGCAGGAAGCAATTGTTATTCGTTTCCCTGTGGTTCACAATAATAATAATAATATCGTCTTTATTGAGAGGGCGTTTTTCGGCCTCGGCTAGGCGTTATTTCACATTTCTGTCGGTTTCCTTTGCTATTCCTCGTTTACCAACGCAAAATTTAGTTGCCACGATTTCATCACATTAATAAGAATTATAATCGATGTACGGAAGCATACTGCTGCTCGTATGATGCACCAACTAAAAAAGAAAGTTTCTAAGTGTTCAGTCTACTTCGACGATCTAAACAGCATACCAATTCTGTCTATAGTCGACGCAGCATGTTATCATCAACAGTGGCAATGACTGGTTATTCTGGTCTTTAAATCATCAAGAGGAGTTTAGTACACGTTGTCTTTGACATACCCCCCAAAGAGGCAATTGAGCCAGCCACCTCTACCAATCCAACAAGCTGGAAAAGTGTTCCTCATATCTCTGACACGTGGAATAGGAACGACATATTATTAGAAATCTGAGACAAAAAAGAGTTTTGATTGATTGATTTGGTTTATTTTACTTCTTTTCTGCCACTTTTGGCTAATTGCGAAGGTGGGGATGAATGATATGATGAAAGTGATAAATGGACACTCACAAACACGCATGCCCAGGTCGGGATTCGAACCCGGGACCCCTGGCGTTGTAGCGAAAAAAAGTTTTGAGTTGGTGAATCATATGATACTTTTGTGTGTCAATTGCAATTCACGTTATTGCTTTGTGACGTAATAAACAACCTTTATGGACAACCTGTATAATTAATAAAAACGCCTCTGGATTAGGATTATAATTTGAATTCATATGTGTATATTTATTGGTCTGGTATTAAATACACAGAATATTTGCAGAAATGAAATGACGAGTGAATGTGTATTAGCAAACTATAAGATGAGTAGATAGATATATATTTAAACAAGACTGATACAGCAATTAAAATACACTCGCCTGTGTAATTTACATTCTTAAAGAACACACCCCTGTTAATCATCTGGAGCGGTAAAATAACTCTCAACGTAAGACAAAACAAACTAGATGGAAGGATACTTGTACAAAATAAATCATCACATGGTGAAAGTAGGCCCAAGCAGAACATCTTGGAAAACTTTGTAACAACCAGGAAGAATGTACAACGAACAAAAAAAAACACCGAGAGAAATGAAATGGAATATTGAGACAGCAAGTTAGAATAGAAAAGTTAGTTGAGTTTGCAGAATTATTGAGAAGTCTCAAGAGAAATTGGAGATACAGAAAGGAATTGACATAGAAAATAATTGAAAAGATTGAACAGTAGAATTTAAATTATGTCTAGAAATGTAACATCATACTTGAAGGAAAGTTAGAAAATATGAATTGTTATATCAGGAGGGGGAACACAAGGGAAACAAAGGACACACAAGAAAGGAAGTCAAGATAAGAGTTAAAATGGAGAGAAATATCTAAAGGAAGTGGAAACCTCATTCGTTCTATTTCAGGGCATTTACGAGGGTGATTCAATAATTATTGTCCCCGGCATACTTAAAGGATATGAAATGCAATGAATGATGGGGATATTGTAGGCTAATGTCTTAGATGCCTATATGCAAAATTTCAGAACCGTAGGTGCTATAGTAAATTTGTTTTTCTCGTTTTAAGTGTGAGAGGTGGCACTTAGTTTGAAAAATGGAGAAAACCGAACAACGAGCTGTCATCAAGTACCTCCAGAAAAAGGGGCTAAGCCCAAAGGAGATTCATGAGGACATGGTCAGTGTGTTGGGTGATGGGGCTCCTACCTACCAGGTGGTAAAAAACTGGTGCCGCGATTTCCGTTGCGGCAGGGAAAGCTGTCAACAGGCCCCTGGTGCTGGTCCTCCAACAACAGCATCCACCCCAGAAAACATTGATGCTGTGCATGACATGATTATGGCTGACAGAAGAATCACGGTGCAACAGTTAGCAGACATCATGCACATCTCTGTAGGCTCAGTGGAAACCATTGTGCATGAACACTTGGGATTCAGAAAGGTGTCAGCGCGATGGGTCCCCAAAATGTTATCCCGTGAACAACAGAAATACAGAGTTCAATGTTCAAGGGCTGGTTTGGAGCTGATGGGGGCAGACCTGAAGCAGTTTTGTGATAGATTTGTGACAGTGGATGAGACATGGCTCCACCACTATGATCCCGAATCCAAACGACAGAGTATGGACTGGCGGCAAAGCAATTCACCTCCCCCCCGCAAATTCAGGGTGCAAGCATCAGCACGCAAGGTTATGGCCACAATTTTTTGGGATGCGAAGGGTGTGCTGCTTATTGACTACCTGGTGGGACACACTGTTACTGGGGACTATTATGCAGCCCTAATCCCTAAGTTACGCGAAGCAATCAAGGAGAAACGACGTAGGATGTTGCGGCGAAAAGTGCTGTTTCACCACGATAAAGCTCCAGCACACAGAAGCCATGTTACTGGTGCCGCAATCCATGCTGCTGGTTTCCATGTGTTGGAACACCCTCCCTACTCACCCGACCTCGCCCCTAGTGACTTTCATTTGTTCCCGAAGTTGAAGGAGCACCTCAAGGGGACGCATTTTCCCTCAAATGCTGCTGTTATGGACGCTGCGGAAGAATGGCTCACGGCTCAGCCACAGATATTCTTTGAAGCTGGCATAGTGGCTTGACAGCGTAGGTGTAAGAAGTGCATTACTGTGAAGGGGGACTTTGTGGAAAAATAATACTGCTTATATGTCAGGGACAATAATTATTGAACCTCCCTCGTATATTAATTATCTACTATAATGCCTCGTACAATTCAGAAAATCATTTTGCGGGTTGGGTTACATGTTAAACAGTAGATCGAGTACCAAATTGTGTGTGTACGTAATAAGGGCTTCTCATTTGTTGAGGTTTGTACTGACGCATTTCAGTTGAAGAACCAGTCCAGATTAACCCGTGTGTGCATAAAGCAAAATTAAAAGTACCTTTCAGTTTCCTCCGTTCATCATAATTGAAGTTGTGAAGAATTGGTATAATAACAAGAGACATTTTCCCTCTCTTTTTTTCAAGTCTGCATCAGAGGCGCAACCACGAATTTCTGTCTGGGGGAGGGGGCAAATACCAGGATAAACGTACCACTAATAATAATAATAATAATAATAATAATAATAATAACAGTAAAAATGATAATATTTTTAAAAAATAATAATAGCAGTAGTAATAATACAAATTTTAATAATAATGTTATTATTATAACATTATTATTATTGATTTGCTTTATTTTACTTCGCTTCTTGTGCCACTTTTGGCTAATTTGCGAAGATGGGGAAGGGTGATGATATGATGAAATTGATATATGGACACTCACAAACATTCATGCCCAAGTCGGGATTCGAACCTGGGACCAACATTATTAACTTTATTATTATTATTATTATTAGTAGTAGTAGTAGTAGTAGTAATAGTAGTAGTAGCAGCGGTAGTATCAAAGACGTTATTTTCCTCGTAAATATGCAAAGAGAGGGCAGAAGTTGGTGCTAAAGCATTTGTGTTCGAACAAACGATTTGAATTATTTTTCAACACGTTCAATTTCACATTAATAATGGAAAACAAGCACGCAAACTATTTTTGAAAGACAGAAAATGCTTGATAAATGTATTCCAAATATAATTATTTTATTACATTATCATGTACTATAACTTTCATGCACGATATATGTTTCACATACATGCAACATGGAAATGTAGAATGCATTACAGAGAAGAATGATATATTGCGAGCGAAGCGAGGAAGAAAATTTTTTAATCCAATTTTTTTGTAGGCTGTCAATATTGATTTAAAAGGGTGCAAATAATTTCACGAGACGCCAATGATTCACTCTTTTACAACTTTTGTGCCTCGCCGATGGTGTAGTGGTAAGATCGTCGCCTTGTAATGAAGGGGTCACGGGTTCGATACCCAGTGGAGGCACATGGCACAGTGATTCGGATCCCACTTTAAACTGTAGGTCCAGTCCCGATTGGCCTTTCAATGCGTAAAATGGACTTAAAACCAAAAATCAATCTTACAACTTATTTTTATTTAGATCGTTCGGCACCCAGGGCCAACTCTCGCCGCCCCCTACCTACGGTTCTGAACTTGATAAGACTAATGGCCGGTTTTTCAATGTCCAGTTATTCTTTCTGTTAACTATCTGCCAGTTGGAGATAATCGCCACTCTTAACCAGCAACTGGTTTTGTCAATGTGAAAGTAACTGGCAGTTAGTAAATCGTAACTTTGTACCTCAAAATGGTATGTTGGTAATGCTGAAGCGCGGAAAAATAGGGAATCGATCAGCGCGCCATCTTTTATTCTAGTTTCAAACCGCGTTGGTTGGCACACAGCATGGCACACACGCGCCTAGCTCGAAAGCACGTTATTGCATAGGAAACGATTGGACATATCCATTCTGTATGCTTACGAAATAAATTAACGAAAGCAAGCACTACATATTTGGCTTTCTTCGAATAATGGTCAATTCAATTTCATGTTGGGGAAATGCTGTTATGACGCGCAAGCGCAGATACTTTCTTGTAGAAGAACTCGAAAGTCGAAACATTATAATAATACCTGGCTGTTGATATAAACACTATTACACAAAACGCTCCGAAGGGTGGTGCCGCCGCTAACCACTGTAACAAATTACCGTTTGGAAATTGTCCGTCTGGTAGAAAACATATAATAATAATAATAATCCTTTGCGCAACAGCCCATGAAGGCCTGGTCACAAATTCTCCAACACAACCTCGCCAAGCGAATTCTAGCAACTACGCTGCGTAATTTCCATATTTGTATGGACATCGGTAAGCTCTGCCAAACAAAACAAGTCTTCTTCTGTACCAATTTGACAGTTTTATGAATCATATCTTGTGGAATGTGACAGTGAAGTTGCGAATGTGGAACTTCGCAAGCTGCATGACGCAGCCATGTTGCTTCGCAACTTCCAGTTATGCTGGTAACTGCAAGAAGAAGTACCAGTAAAGATAATCGCCACCAGAGTTCGAGTTACGAGCTAACTGTACATTGAAAAACCGAAATTTTCACAAACTTCCAGTTACGTGCTAATATGAACCTTAAGTGGACATTGAAAAACCGGCCCTAAGAAAATAAAATTTTACGAAAAGTATTTTTATTTGACGTTATGGGCGGTAATTGCCCCCTGCAAGTACACTTGGCCGTCAATGTTTGCCCTCCCCCCTAGAACTCATTTCAGTCCAAGGTTGGGGGGAACCCCCCCCCCCCCCTGTGGTTGCGCCACTGGTCTGCGTCACCGCATTCCATACTCTTCCATTACTTTTTCGCTGCACGGACACCCCAAAAATATATTATCACGCGGAAAGTCCAGACGCCTGTCTCCGTATAAGCAAGCAGCTCGGTTCAGGCACGCAAAAGGAAGAAATGTTGGAACTTGGAAGACTGTCAAGCGAGCGATCGTGGCGAATGAAGAATGGACTTGTCCAGCACAAAGCGTGGAACGGGGATATTCCGATGTGGGAGAGCGACGCAGTAGAATACTAATGCATGGCAACTGTTGATGCAGCCAAACGGAAAGCGAAAACAATGCACAAGTGACGTTCGCACTTGCTGAGCAGATACGTCATTTCTAAATCTTTTTTGTTGTTTCTATTATTCAAATAGCGAAAAGGCCATTCATATTCCAGCTAGTAAACATCGGCATCATATTTAGCTTATCTGCATTGCTAGGTTGCCTACGCATAGGTGTTTGGAGGTGGATTGAGGGAATTTCCTCTTTTGCTATTTGTATTCTCTTTTCCAGGCAGGAAACAGAGAAGGAACGAGACTTGTCAGTGTCTCGGTCTTGTTTCGAGTGTTAAATGACTGTTTTGTTCTCGGCCTGGTCACGAAATACAGGGAGGTTATATCAGTAGTTTACCGCGACAGCGCAGGCCGCTCAGCGGCCCCTTCATGCAACAGGTCCCGGCAAATTGCGTTACAGGAAGTCCGTAACAGAAACAGCTTGTTTTGTAATATTTCCACTTTTCACAATTACAGTTACAATTACAATTGAAATAAGCACGTACCTTGTCCCAAGGATGCTGGAAAAGGTGCCCTCCCAAATACAAATATTTCTGGCACCTTATTCCTGACATCTAATCTTAGATTAGATTAGAGATCCCTACTTTATCCTCAGTTGTCGCGAGATCGCCGGCAGCTTATCGGGGAGTTGTCAGCCGCGAGAGGGCGCTTCATACTGCACCTGTCGGCAGTGACGCCAACCGTAGGGACATGTCCCTACGCATGGGGACTTTTCACTATATTTCGCCCGCGTAGGGACAGATTTGCCAAATGAGGGAAAAAGAAGGGACTTTTTTCTATCTTGGAAAATAACATTTTATTGTGCAAAAGTGCAAAGCTTACTCGCCAGTCAGTTGCACTTTCTTCGTTCTCGGTTTGGAAAGAATAGATTAGTTTATCTGGATACTTTAGCGAGGAGGATAAAAAGAACTAACTAACAAATCTCCATCAGAATTTTGGAACATGTTATCGATTACCAAGAACTTTCAAGGCAAGTTCTTTTTTGAAAACATTTCCACTCTCGCGAAAATAGTGCTAACATTGCCACATTCTAACGCGGAAACGTAAAGAATATTTTGAATGTTAAGTGATACAAAAACAAAAAAGAGAAATAGAATGGGACCAAAATTGTTAAAGACTGCAGGAAATACAGCATCACCAACCAACATCCATCTCTTCAGAGCAGCAGCAGCATGTATCACTTCAAATAACATAATTAACAGTAAATGTCTCAACGTTATTCATTAGGGGTGTACGGATCCCGAAAAGTCGGGACCAGGATCGGGAAAAAAATTTCCCGTCCCGATCCCGATTTCGGGAAATGACTTCCCGACTTTTCGGGATCCCGAGCAGTCGGGAAATACCGAATGGTCACTTTAAAAAGTCGTTAATTCTGGACGTTTTCTGCATTATAAGTTTCTGGAAGTTATCGGAAATTTGAAGTTTTTTCTACAAATGCAAAAACAAACACTTAAAGTGAAAATGACGTGTAGAATTCGAGATTTCCAGGGCTTCGGAAATTTCCAGTCCCGAAAATTTCCCGTCCCGAAAATTTCCCGACTTGGTCGGGAAACGGCAAATTTTTCCCGTCCCGAATTTCGGGATTCAAAAAATTCCCGTTCCGATCCCGTCCGGGGTGTGTCGTTTGCGCCGAGGCTTCTTATCGGTTCATTTCCGCCGTGACATATGTCAAGACCATCCTTGGCTAGTTTTCCCACAATCCAGAGTGTCATCACCGCCGCGCGCACGTGTGTTTATGGACACATGGTGCATAAAGTGGACATAAAACATAAAATCAAACGTATGTTTATGACATTACACAGCTGTGTTTACACTGAAATGTTAAACCTATCCACAGAGTCAAATATGACTTCTTTACTTATTTCAAAAGACGTTACACAGGATTACTTGTATCAATTTTATTCCACAACACAAAAGACATAAATCAGCATCAACCTATTAACTATTAATCATTTACCGTTAATCGTTAAAGAAACATTGTAAATACAGTGTTATTTTTTGCAAACATTATATAAACACAATATTTCGATACACTAGCACAAGAACAGTACAAACGTTATTTTAATTCTTGTGGGTATGTAGATGCTCGAAGGCATCCTCGAAGATCGCCTAAGCTTCTGTACTTCGAAAGAACACACTCAACACATTTGTCCATTTCGATGTATTGATATTTTCCTATTCTCAGCCATCTTGTCTCTTACAAGGCTCAGTTTTACATAAATACTAATTTCCCAATGTAGAATTTAGGGATGGCCAAACGGATCCGGATCCAAAAGTTCCGGATCTGGATCCGAAAGTTCCGGATCCGGGTCCGAAAGTTTCCGATCTGGATCCGAAAATTCCGGATTCGAAAATCCGGATCCGAGAGTTTCGTATCTCAATCCCATTATAATATTACCACACCTTAAAAAGGTATTATGATCTTCGATTACAAAGAATTTTTTCATTAGTTAGTCCTACAATAATTTTTTTCAAGTGTTGTTCCTAAAATACTTTGCTACGTATCGGCTAACACACTCGTGCACATTAATAATCTTACTTGTTTAACATAAAATGTCAGAGGTGATTTTGTAAATGCCATTGAAACGAATATTTATTCATTCGAATGTATTGGAAATGGAAACACACATAAATGTGAGACATTCCATTCCAGGATGAAACCTTTAACACATATAACAAGATAGAAATGTTATACAAAAATTATACAATTTTTCTACACTTACAGTATTACAAATTAAAATAAAACATTACTCCGTCCCATAATTATAGTCCGGTATGCCAAAATGGTAGTACAGGAATTAGACGAAGAGGCAGATGGAAAGCACACGGATGAGGAGACCCACAGTAGATCAGTCTTCAAGATTGTGAAGAGGAACAACGTGACCTTATCGCAACGAGCAAGAAATACCGCCCAGAGAATTACCAAAAGGAGGCGTTGGGTTGCAACACACCGGTGTGGCACTGTATGGCAACCGGTCTAGCAAGGCACGCTGCAAATCGTTAGTAGAACACTCCTTCAGTGAGTTCGTGTGAGAAGAACAGCCATGAACACACAACCCATGATAGGAAGCGACAGGGGTAGCAAGAACCTCACGGACAGTAAACCACAGGCAGTGTACGAGCTTCTCTTTGAAAGCAGTACGGCTGGCGTAGTGAAGAAAGGTGCCATGACAAGTGCGGCTGAGAAATTTCATGTAAGTATGAGAACAGTACGTCATATTTGGCAACAGGGGCGGCAATCGTTGAGAAATGGGGCCATTTGTGCTGCGGTTGCATCTCGGATGAAAGGCAAATTCGGACCAAAGAAGAAGGATCTCGCCCTACAACGACTACAGCACCTACCGCTGCGAAAGCGGAAGAATATTCGTTCAATGTCAGTGGCGCTAAACGTTGCCAAGAGTACCTTACACAGGCGTGTGAAGGCAGGAGATATCAGAGTGCATACGAATGCGCTGAAGCCATTATTGACTGATAGCAAGAGACGGAACGTCTAAAATTTGCCTTGTCAATGCTGGATCCTACCACAGTCGCTTGTCCTGAAAGCGGAAATCCGAAGTTCAACATGATGATGAAGACAGTTCATGTGGATGAAAAATCGTTCTACCTGATGAAGGACGGTCAGAAATTGTACTTGCTGCCCAACGAACCAGACCCGCAGTGAACATGTAAAAGCAAATATTTTATTCCCAACATCATGTTTCTGGCTGCCGTCGCCCGGCCTCGTTGCGATCCTGGTCGCAAGCAGTGGTTTAATGGTAAGTTAGGCATTTGGCCGTTCGTCAGCAAGGAACCTGCCAATAGGAACAGCAGGAATCGTCCTGCTGGTACAATGGTCACCAAACCATTAGCTGTCACCAAAGATGTTTACCGGGACATGCTCATCAACAAGTTAATCCCAGCAATAGATGCAAAATGGCCTCGTGGACTGCGCGCAGGGAGAATCCAGGTGTCCGTTCAGCAGGACAATGCGCGTCCGCATATCGTTCCCAATGACCGCGCCTGGATGGATGCTGCAGCGGCCAGTGGAATCACTTTGGATCTCGTATGCCAACCGCCAAACAGTCCGGACATGAATGTTTTAGATCTGGGGTACTTCCGGGCAATTCAGTCTCTCCAACATCAGGCAGCTCCACAAACTATTGACGAGTTGATCGCCGCCGTTGAAACATCTTTCTCTGATCTGACACGTGACAAGCTCAACAACATCTTTTTCACTTTGCAATCCTGTCTCATTGAAATTATGCGCGTCCAAGGTGGGAACAACTACAGGATTCCCCATATGCAAAAAGCACACTTGAACCGCCGAAACGTCCTGCCATCTCGCTTGGAGTGTCCTCGAAACATTTACGACGAGGCTACAGCCGCACTGCAGCACTAGCTCTAGCTCGTTGATG
The DNA here is from genome assembly GCF_977018435.1 of Lepisma saccharinum. NCBI lineage: Eukaryota > Metazoa > Arthropoda > Insecta > Zygentoma > Lepismatidae > Lepisma > Lepisma saccharinum. The sequence continues at coordinate 75,450,197 of NC_139231.1, forward strand.
GGATGACAACCTTCCTGGACCAACAATCTCTTTCGTCTTGATGTTTTATTTTGTCGAACTTCTTGGTCACTTTGTATTGATCCTAGATTGATTACTTTTTATTTAGGTTCTTTTGGATACTTGATCGGCCAATTTGTACTGATCCTTGAGTAATAAAGTTGTATGACTCATTCCCGTGTTTCATTTTCTTCTTCTGTATACACCAATGTTACAGTTTGAATATCGGACAATTATTATGGGACAACAAACAAAGGTGTACCGGACAATAATTATGGGACAGAGGGAGTATAATATATGCAGTGTTATATAATTACAAAGTGTAAGACTAACAAGGTAGGTTATCGAAGTGTCCCCCTACGATTTCCATGAAACCTGGCAGGTGTATAGAGAGGCCCTATGCTTCCTGTTTCTTCCTATGCCATATTTACGTGGTTTCGGGGTCAGATCACCACTTCAATTTCTCCTCATCTTTACATTTGAGGGGGGGGGGTTGTCTCCTAAAACAGTTTTTTTAGCTGAAACACAAAAACACGTATTTCTTCCTTTGGGCCCCTCTATACACCTGCCAAGTTTCATGGAAATCGGAGGGGGAGACTTAGACCTCCCTTGTAAGTGTATTAATTAATTACAAATAGCGCACGTGCGCGCGCGCACACACACACTATATATATATATATATATATATATATATATATATATATATATATATATATAATGTGTGTGTGTGTATGTATGTATGTATATTATATATATATGTGTGTATATTAGCAGGTAACAATATGTAATAAACACATTCTTACTTTCCAAAGAAGCGCATGTGGGATAGCAAAACGGATTCGGAATCGAAAATTCCGGATCCGGATCCGAAAAATTGTAGAATCCGGAACCAACCGGATCCGGATTTCGGATCCACCAGGATCCAAATCTGACCATCCCTAATGTAGATCCCTCATATATACTTTCATCTTGCATTAATTTACCAATCACCTTCCTTTTCAATCGAAGATAAACACAGCTGCAGCTGTGCAACGTCATAAACACAGGTGCGCTCGGCGGTAATGACTCTCCGGATTGTGGGAAAACCCGCCAAGCAAGGTCTTGACATATGTCGCGCGGAAATGAACCGATAAGAACCCTTGGCGCAAATATAACTGGGCAAGCGACACGGACTCCCCGTCTGGACCCAAAAAATTCTGTCCCGCACACCCCTATTATTCATTAAGGCAAGAATTTACAATATCGGACCATTCTGTAATTTCTATGCTACGTCTTATACTCACGAAATAATTAGTCGTGACCATTCTGTAATTTCTATGCTACGTCTTATACTCACGAAATAATTAGTCGTGATGATTTATCTCAAGTTAACATGTTGGGGTGAAGTGAAAAAATTGTTCATTAACGTGTAGAAGTTGTAAAATAAGGTTTTCAATTCTCGCAATGATTCTCCGTATACAAGTATGGTAGCCATATTTATTGATATGATTAATTGACGTTGGCAATTAGTTACGCTGTCTACAGCGTTTCGGTATATTACCCAAAGAAGGTGCTTACATGTGACAGTGACAATCACGATGTAGAAGAATATGTGGAATGTGGACTGATTTGATTACAGGTAGGTTTGGCAACAGTGCATCCATCGTAAAATTGCAGGATACAAAAATGGCGTCTTCGCTGATGAACGTTTGCCGTTAAAGTGCTACGAAAGTAAGATTTTTTTATCGGTTCGTAATCACAATTAGCGCATAACCATTCACGGATAGCCCCACTGACCATTCTCGGTAAGGTTAGGTTAAGTTAGGTTAGGCAAGGCAAACAGTTAAAATTTGGGGTCGAAAAACCATGCACGGGTAACCCCACTAACCATTGACGGATAGCCCCACGAACCATTCAGGTAAGGTTAGGTTAGGATAGACAAACATAGTTAAAATTTGGGGTCGTAGTAATATCAGGAATGTATATTTCGTTTTTTAAGTATTGAAAACACAAAATCGTCCGGTAAATAATGAGCAATCGTGCCGATCGCGGACCACTCAATTTAACTTATTTTGCAATTTCTACACGTGACCCCCAAATTTTAACTTCAAATTCGTGATTAGGAGGCCTCAATTAGTGAGTATGGGAAATATTACAAAAATCGGGGGGGGGGGGATCCTGTATTGTAAATTTGCTCCTTCATTAATTGTGGAAGCGCCGAGCAGAAAGAATTTGTAAGTAAATGTGTATATTTTATCTTCTGTTTTGCACGCTCATGAGGTGTTTTTTTTAGTCGCTTTACTTGGCGTAGGGACATTTGGTCAGTTGTAGGGAGATTTTGACTACGTCTGTAGGGACATTGCCGGAAAAAGGTTAGCGACACTGTCGGCTACCAGACGTAGTGAGTCTACTCTATGGTCACTTCTGTTTGCGTTTATCATTACGCGTGTTGTTTATACTGTGTTATTGAGTTCGTCTGCTATTCAGTGCTAGTGCTTTATTGTGTGTTAATTGTTATTCATTCATTAGTTATTCCGCTAAACAAATATAGTCTTGAACAAAGAGTTTTTATGTGCGATAATTACGTGAAAACGAACTCTTGCAGAAAAGTGGTCAGGCAATTACGAGAGACAGGATCTCTTGGACCTAAGAAACGTGTTGTATTGCTGTTGAAGGAGGTCATTTTCAACATCTCTTATAACACAGGATGTTAGTGATCATTATTATTACTTTTAAATATCATTTTACGCTTTCGGTTTGCTTCTTGCGCCGGGATGCTGTCTTCCCTTTGTCAACTGAGGATAAAGTAGCGATGTCTAATCTAAGATTAGATGTCAGAAATAAGGTGCCAGAAATATTTGTATTTGGGAGGACACCTCTTCCAGCATCCTTGAGACAAGGTACGTGCTTATTTCAATTGTAATTGTAACTGTAATTGTGAAAAGTGGAAACATTACAAAACAAGCTGTTTCTGTTAAGGACTTCCTGTAACGCAATTTGCCGGGACCTGTTGCATGAAGGGGCCGCTGAGCGTCCTGCGCTGTCGCGGTAAACGACTGAAATAACCTCCCTGTATAAATATATAAACATCATATACAGCGTGTCGCCGCACAAATTTTCACAGCGTATAAAGATCATTTAGACACAATTTCTCTTCACAACTTTTTTGTCGTCTCGTTTTGACGCTACGAGGCCTCGGAAAGCGAGATTTTTTTTCCTGACTATGTATGCAACCACTAATTGATTGTCTTTGCAATTACTGTAAACAAAACATTCGTTAATCAGGTAGTTACCCCACTTGGTACGTCTGAAAAAGTCGGTTAGGGTAAAGTTTGCAATATCGTACTGTCGAACGAGACCGAGAGTCTTAACGGAAGGTGTTGGTCTCTTCAGTATTTTACAGAGGTATGTCTCGTTCTCGGTCTCGTCACGAAGAGTTTGATTCGATTTTTAAAGGTCCGTCTCTGTTTCTGTGACATCCCTACGGGGAAGTGCCTATTTGAGATAGTGTTGCCCACGGGACGAGACGGGACAGGCTTTTAAAAATTCGAGACGAGACGAGATTGATCAAGTGTCCCGAGACAAACGAATATTTTCGAGACGAGACAGCATTTCACAGCATTTCCACGAGACGAGACAGGCCAAAGTCTCGTCTCGTGGGCAACACTAATTTGAGACGGGAATACAAAGAAGGAGATACCTACGGCTACAAAATTAGTTTTATAATCTTACGTTCGACGGGCTGTAAAAGATGATGTGTAGAAGTAATAAGTATATTGTGTGACTTGCAAATGTTTGCGACATGCCTGTGGTACTATCTGTCCAGAAAGTAAATGCTCGCTGGATGTGGCCAAATCTGGAACTAACGTCTGTATGAGAAATTATTTGCAACATGTAACAATGACACTTTGCATTTACAGTACATGAGATTTGTCACATTAGATCAGACTGGAGAGAATAAGTTACCACAGAAGTCTAGTTCTGAGTTGCAAACATCAAGTCTATTCCAGGTTGTAAAAATAAGCTAGTGAGAAACAGCAGGTATGTTAACGAAGTTTGCAAGATTGCTGACGACTCTTAAGACAAAATTTCAACTTGGTTTTATCGAGGGATAAAGTGGTAAAGAGCTGGCCCTGTTGTCTGAAGGTCGCAGGTTCAAATCTCTTGTAGAATAGACTTTTTTTATTTAGTAGAATTGTTGCTTTTGGACATTTATAAGAGGGAGAATATGAAAACTCTTCTGATAAATCTAATTACTTGTCGATATCACATGGAATGTGTTTTTCCACATAACTTCTCCAATACTCAATTACTTCCTACATGAGGCAATAAGGTGAACATAGAAATATTCGTGGCCCATCTGTGAGTTAAAATAGAGGTTGATTATTTTATTTTTTATTTTTTAAAAAAGTGTCATGAAAACCCTACATCTCGTTTACAAATTCCTGGGCACTCCGCTGCAAATCAACCAAGGATGACGTCATACTGCTGAGAGAACATTCGCGTTGACTGTGTGAATTGTGGTTTTTGGCAGAGAGTGCAATGCTTGCAAATCTTTGAACTGCGCATGCTCAGCTCGCAGGCTTCTGTAAGTAAGACTGTTGAATCATACACCACATGGGCTATCCTGTCTGTGACCGAATTCTAAATACCCTCCTATTCAATATTTAGAGTTAACAAGAAAACCTAATGTTTCGTAGTTTCGAAAAAAAACCAGTTTAATTGTAATATTCTGTTTGAAATATTTTCTATGAATATCAGATACAATAGTGCAATATGGTTTAAAGACATGAGTACGAGCATATAAGCTATAAATCAATGGAACTATATTTTATGCTTAGTGCATCATTGGTTTACTGCAGGGAGTCGTAACGTAACGAAATGGAACGGTATTTTCAATTACGGTTTCCGTTACGTTACAACCAGAAACAGAATAACTTTTTTCGTGAACAGAAACGTTACCTCAGGTATATGAACATTACGTTACAGGTGTGCATAACGGTACCGAACCATAACTGATCTCTAAAGAAGTATGTCTTCACGTGACACTTTAACGTTACATCCATTGCCGGCAACCAGTAACGTTACAGGGTAAGAAAGAGGTTCGTCACGTATTGACTAGTAACTTTAGCGTGTGTGGAAAGTGATAGTAACGTTACAATTAACCAGTAACTTAATTGAGGTCACGGCTGTAAAAACGTTACACTCCTTTTTTCAAAGCAACAACGTTATTTATAGCTGGTATGATACAGACGTTCCGATGTGCAATACCGTGTCCGATGCCGTGTTCCGGAGAGAATAACATAGGTCTCTCGTATAATTGTGCACGTTACTTTTGTAACGTTACAGTTCTTTTCCTCCACAAAAGTCTGTTTCGAAAAAGTGATACACATATCCGTTACGAATAGCAAATACCGTTATCGAAGGCGTTTTCGAAGAAGCCTCATAATTATGATCGGCAGCATACTAACATTACAGTACTTTGACCCCTTGAAAGTCACTAAGTTATAATACGTATTTTCGTTTTGGATGTCAGTGAAAAAATTAAATTGTAAAACAAAACGTTTGAAAACATCCGTAAACAAGATTCGGCGTGACAAAAGTTCTGGTTATTGGAATTTACTTATTAACTATGTATTTATCACAAATATATTTCTTTTCTGCATACTTAATCGCTTTATGTGAATTTGTTCCAATTTGATTATTTATGCTAGATGAATTTTAACATGTACGTTCACTTTATACGATAGCAAAGCAAACGTTTGTTGAGGGAAAACGTTTATATCTATCTCTCTCTCTCTCTCTCTCTCTCTCTCTCTCTCTCTCTCTCTCTCTCTCTCTCTGTCTCTCTCTCTCTCTGTCTCTCTCTCTCTCTCTCTCTCTCTCTCTCTCTCTCTCTCTCTCTCTCTCTCTCTCTCTCTCTCTCTCTCTCTCTCTCTCTCTGTTTACATGTATTACATAATTTTTTTTAAAAAAAATACAGTTGTTTGGCGATGAGAATGATTCGTGCTTAGATTAAGTTGCTGAAGGACGAAACATAAAGGACCAACCATGGTCGAGCCAAAAAATCATCCGTGCCACGCGTTCGTCCACCTAAGCGAGAGGCAAGCTTTCTCCTATCGGAAGACGAAAAATAATTGCTTGTTGCGCGACCTTGAGAAGGCGAACCGAACTGATAGCAGCAGCACCATGCAAAATCGGAAAATCTGAATCCTGAAACTTTGTACACGTGACCTTCGATCACGAAGCATCCGAGTAGACAACGCCTTGGGGCTATATGAAAGGCACTTTTGGCAAGTAGAAAATGCGTAGAAACGAAATGTTAGATGGAATTGTTGTACGAAACAAACGAAACCGCGTTTGTGCAACTGGTCTGTAGCTAGACAGGGCCATTGGACTCTCAAGAAGGCAAGATTGTATGGAAAGTGATTCTCAAAACTAAGCGAATAAAAGGAAAGTATATTTTATCATTTACAAGGGCCCTCATCCTCTTACAATTTTGAAAATTACTTTCAGTAATTCTTGTCTTCTTGCACAGGAGGTGCATTAAACTTTTTGGTGTAGAAACAGACAGAACGCCCGCCTACCTACCACGTTTGAAAGAAGGGCATAGACAGACAAGAAAGTAATTTTCAAGAACGTAAGAAAGGCAGTCGACATGGACATTGAGTAACGTGTGACTGAGAAATACAATCGGAACAAAGGACAAGATTATTCAAGAAACAGTAATTTTATAAAACTTCCTATCATTAACTCAAACTCAGTTCATCCTTTTATCCTCTTTTGTTTGTTATACTTTTGTATTATTCATGTTTATATCGCTTTTCTTCCACTTGTAGATAATCGCGACAATGAAGATGAATGATGATCATATTAAATCTATGAAGGGATGCTTACAAAAAAAAAACAAAAAAAAACAGCCATGCCCAGATGTCTACTCGAACTTGAAATGTTTGGTACCGAGTGTATGAGTGGATCACTAAACGACTTCGGCCTTCGAGGCTACGGTTTCAGTTGCAACATGCAGTATAATTAACGTTTCTACTACTCTGAATTGACCAAAGCATGTGGTATGTATCCTTCATTTTACTTAAAAAGCCCCCTTGATACATGAGATACTACAAATAATTTCAGGCATACCCTCGAATTCTGATTGCCTGGCACTTTTTTTTTTTTAACGAAGTAATGAAGTGACGTTTATATTCATATTAGGCCTACGACTAGCTCGAACTAAAAACTCTTGTGAAATACTGTGTATATGTTATCCTTGTGAAGTGAGGAACTTCATATTTTGCTAAGAAAATATGTATGAAAAATTATATTTGTAGCTACTACTTGAAGAATTCAAATTATTATTATGATGGAATTTCAACTTACGTATACTCTGCATATAATGTGTTATCGGAGAGGAGTTTTTGTCTCGCAGTCAATTTATTTTTTAGTTGAGGAACTCGAGAGTAAGTTGGAAATATATAATGACCCACGTTGTGGTGTGCTGTTCGATTAATCAGAATTGGAATGAGAGAAATCTGTAGTTAACTTAATTCAACACGTCAATTTGTAACTGTGAATGCACGTTCTCTTTGATTTAGCAGGAAATCAGTCTGCTATTGTTGTAAGTAATAAATGGAAATATATATATTTTCTGCTCGAGTAGGAATCCGCAGCCGTTATCCAATCAATCAGTTTCTGTGTGTGAAACTTCTGTCTAGGAAAGCTACATACAATTTGCTTTTAATAACAGCAGCTTCAAAATAACCTATCCATTCTTGTCATGCCAAGTAATGTTTCATTTTGATTTGTTATATTTAACTTTGGTTTTTTGCCACTTTTGGCTAATCGCGAAGACGAGGATGGGTGGCGAAATGACAAAATTGATGAAAGGACATCACAAAGAAAATAATGCACAGGCTGTGATCCGAAATCGGAACCTGTGGCGTCGTATTGCACTGTGCTAACCACTCCGCCACGGAGCTCTGCAAAGTAATGTTTGACCATACATTGTTCATGAAATAAAAACATAACATATACAGTGGCTCACATTAGTAATCAAATACGTAGCATCTTGCTGCATTTCTTCACAATATTTGAAAATTAACAACATGTACATAAATATAAACGATGGTGAAATATTTATACGCATTTCTTAAAGTTATATGTAACTTTATTTTTAAATTTTGGGTGCGTCAGCACTTAGGCTTTTTTGCACCCGCCACGTTATACGGGGTGCAGCCCCTTACCATAACAAATAACATAACTGTAATGTCGCATAACTGAAATATTAAAATATTCTGACAGGTTAAAAGCTGAGGCTGTAAAGAGGCACTCAGCGCATATGACAGAAAGCAGGAGAACATACAGAATTATACTGGCCATAGGGCCAGTCGCCAGAGTCTCGTTAGTCTGCAAAGAGCAGTCCAGGGTGTACTACGTGGAATGAAGTTGAGGATTGGATGTAATACGTGGAAGGTCACCCCTTACACCCCTGTTACGTTTTCAAATCTGAAAATAGTTATTTATGTTTGGGTGTGAAAAAAGAGATCACTTTAATATTTAGACAAATCGTGAAAGCCTTCTGTTTCTGTTAAGCTACGTTTCCATTCTGACAAGTTCCAGACCCATGACGCGCAACATGTGCCGGCGCATGTTGCGCGTCATTCAGTGCACTGTTTCCAATTCAAAACTACTTCTGCAAAATACGCCCGCAATAGCACCGGAGTGCAGGACTTGAGTGTAGCGTTGTTCCATTGTGCTTTAGAGTAGTCAGTGTTTCTTCTCTTGTATTGTAATAATTTGGTAGTGATTTAACTTGTGTAAAGATGAACAATACAACTATGGCGGGTTTTGTGGTTATGGCAGGCGCGTACCATGAACTTGTAAAAATAAGAGGCGAAAACGACCTAGATGGTGGATTAGATGTTTTCTAGCGAAAAGAAATTCGGAAGGAGCATATAACTCGTTGATGAGAGACTTACGTCATCAAAGTGGATACGAAAACTTTGTAAGAATGACTGTAAGTGTTTTTGCATAGTTACTAAATCTTCTTGGACCACAGATTGTAGTCGTCTGTTTCTACTCTAGTGCGCATGCCCCAGGAACTTGCTGCAGGCTGTTTCCATTGTCCGCGGCGCATGTTGTGCGTCTTAATTGTTTGGGGCAATTTTGTCCCCGGTACTTGCGCCGCGGCATGTTGCAGACAGTTTCCATTTCAACAAATGCTTGGCACATGCAGCGTCGCATGGCGCGCGTCATGTTGCACGGCAAATTTGTGGTAATAGAAACGAGGCTTTACATAGTTTTTTTTACTGGTCAACTACAGTGCGGGGAAGGAACAATTGATGCTACTTCCTGACTACATTTGTTACCAGTAGCTGCATTGCTCCCTGACTGAAGTACGAGAAAAATGGGTAACAAAAACAAAAATACAACATTTGACGAATGGCAGCTATTTATTTTTACGTACCTAACCAAAGGGTACAGGGAAATTGAAAATGTTAAGTAGTACATGTAAGCGTACCGTGGGTGATGCAATAAAACGTAATGAAAAGCAAAATGAGGTAGATTCCGTATCTCAGAAAATTCAACCAAGAGAAATAGGAGAACGAAATGAACGAGCTTCAGTATAAAAAATCAAGACCCTTTCCTCATCCCCACCCCCTTTCCAAACCAAGAGCTCCGAAAGCAGCTGTGCAACTTGGAGCAGGCATTGGGACTGCTGTACGGTTCAGTAGCGTTTCGTCCGAAAGCGAAATTTCTAGAAAAATGCTACAGTTCGTCTGCGACGGTTTAATGAGTTGCGTTTCGTTCGAGCCTGGCTGATGAGTCACACCTTGACTAACCACTGGCAGCGATGGAATTGGTGACTAGTATACCTCGGTTTACAACTTTTAAAACTACATTGCATAGACAGCGGAGTGCAGACTCAAGACAAATTGTCGAGAGAGGTCCCGGGTTCGATACCCGGTGGACGCACAAGTGGTTCGGATCCCACTTTAAACTGTAGGTCCAATCCCTATTAGCCTTAATGTGGATAAAGTGGACTTAAAACAACAAATCAAATCAAAACAAATCGTCGAGAGGTTGTAAGTTGCCTGTTCCTGGAATTCGGACGCGAAACGCTACGCCACGTGCTGTACACCTGGCGGTTCAGAAAGCGAAGATCAGCATGAGCGACGAATGCTGAAACTGATGAAGGGACACTCACAGAGAACACTCATGTGCAGGTCGGGATTCGAAACCGGGACCCCTGGCGTCGTAGTGCGCTGTGCTAACCACTCTGCCACGTAATATTTTTTATTTACTCATTTTTAGCTACTTCCTTTTAAACTAACTAACTAACTAACTCTCTAGATTTATTAAACCCGAAGGTTCATGGCTGCAGCAACACAGGCCTTCCATCTGTCCCTATATTGAGCAAGATCTATATACTCTTTTCCATCCCTACCGATTTCCCTTAGGTCCATCTCAACGTTGTCCCTCCATCTTCGTCTTGGCCTTCCTACAGGTCTCTTACCATCATGTTTCCCAACAAGAATCCTGTAAACTCCTCTTTCCTCTCCCATTCCTGCCATATGGCCTGCCCACCTAAGTCTTCCTGTTTAATTAGTCTAATAACATCTGGACATGAATACAAATTATGTAGTTCTAAATTATGTAACCTTCTCCACTCACCTGTCTCCTCATCCCTTTTAGGTCCAAATATTTTCCTAAGGATCTTATTTTCAAATACTCTCAATTTATGTTCTTCTTTCAATGTAAGGGACGAAGTTTCACATCCATATAATACTACAGGCAAAATTACTGTTTTGTATATTTTAACTTTTAGTTTCTTAGTTATTAAACTAGAAGACAAAAGTTTATGAAGAGAGAAGTAACATGCATTTCCTGAATTAAGCCTACTTTTTATTTCCTCTTTAATATAATTTTCATTGGTTAATATTACTCCTAAGTATTTGAATTTGGAAACTGGTTCAAACGAGTTGTTATCAATAATTAGATTTTGATTATTACCTAACCCTTGGTTTCGGCCTGTAAGCATATATTTAGTTTTCTCTTTGTTAACTTCCAAACCTATGTCTTTAGCAGTTTGGAAAAGTATTTTAGCATTATTCTTAATTGTATTTATATCATCCCCTAATAAGTCTACATCATCTGCATATGCTAACAACTGAGTCACACCATTTAATTTTAGTCCTTCGTTAGTTTCTGTTACCTTCCTAAGAGCAAAGGCAAAATTAAAGAGCAATGGATATAATGCATCTCCTTGTTTCAACCCATCATGAATTGTAAATTTGTCAGACACATAAATACCCACACGAATTTTACTTTCTGTTTCACTGGTGCATACTTTTATCATATTAACAAGCTTCTTAGGTATTCCAAATTCGACTAATATATTATATAATTTATCTCTTTTGACCGAATCATATGCTTTTTTGAAATCAATGAATACCTGATGGACATTTTGATTATATTCCCACTTTATTCAAGTGACTTCCTTTTACCTACGCTAAAAAAAAGAAATTTAAAAAAATGAGTATTAGTCTTTTTCTCAACATGTCCATTGAGAATGTAAATGATCTGTCCATTTTTTATTTTGTCAGGAAACCTTTAAAGTTTGACATTATAGTTATTGGACCTTTGTCGCCATTGCACTGAAAGTTTACATCATTGCAAAGGTTCATATATCTATCTACCAGATAGAACACTGGAATTGAATGAGATTAGGTAGTTGTTCTGTAATGGAGATAACACAATTCCATTATAACTTTGTCATTCGGTAAAATAATCGATTACTTTGATTTCACTATTATTCAAAATGTATCTATCTGTTAAAAGCAAAAGTAAGAACCGAAGTCCACCATGCCAGCAACACTACTACTTCTAAGCAGCTCCCACAAGTGACTGAGGTTAGAATGAAAGTTTGTCTTCTTTTAAGTTCACTTGTATGCACAGATAAGCTAATTGGGAGTGGACCTACAGTTTAAAGTGGGAAATGAACCACTGTGCCTCCACCAGGAATCGAACCCGGTTAGAATGCAAGTGGTTTCTCATACTCAGATGGCAATTGTAGTTGATTGAGGGAAATTGTAGGCTGCAATTGTTTCATCTCTTATCGTCTGATGTCTACATACAAGCAATTTGGTATATTGAGTGTGTTTTTCGTTCATCTACGCAATATGGCAGCAGCCACGAGAATGCAAACTCAAGACAGGCACACAAATTTGGAAGTAGTAAATACTGTATAGATGAATGAACAGGGCAAAATTTAAATTAACACACAAGTATTGCTTTCGAAAATCTTAGCATGCTGTGGAGCAAATTGTGGTTTTGCATTAAAGGGAAGACGCGCGAATACCACTACTCACTCGTGCATGCAGTGATCGAAGTGGTAGTTTGTAGCTAGGGTGAAACGAGCCTTGGAAATCAGTCGGGAAGTTGTTTGTTATTGTTTCACATAATTTGTAGGTAGTCTGAGAAACAGAAAAGTCACACATACAAGAACCTTGCTTGCAGGCCACGGATAATAATCCTGGGGAAGTGGCGCTACCAGCTCCTATTTTGCAAAATTTGGCACGTTAGGTATTACACCAGATGTGTCATTTGGGTATGATACATTTTTATTATATTCCTGTGGAGATTCGAACAGTGTTCTCGGCTTGCGAGCCAGCTTAAATCGGCGTTAGCGTCCAATGTTTCGAGCGCATACATTGCTCCCATCATAAGGTAGAGAGCATCCTGCTTAGAGCAATGTATGCACTCCATTAGTTTGAGAAAATCTAAAATAAGAGGAATTCCTATCCCTGTTCTCGTGTTGATATTTCCTGGCAAATAGGAGGCTGTCGCGGTCTATTGCCGCGCTATACATTGAAGAAACAATGCTTTCTAACGACCGCCATGTTGGGCAGATTTCAGTTGTATATTGGCATTTATCTTATTCGTATATTTTCAAGTTAAGAACTTGGATTAAATTATTTATAGTTAATTGTTTTTATAATTCATGTATATATTACGTTTCTTTATATTTTATAATATTATTCACGTATTTTTTTTACTTTCTTTTTCGCGTATTTTTGCAACATTTATTCAGAATTTATAGGATCCCAAATAATATATGCAACGTTTTCATTGTTTTTGAAGCACAAGTTAAATACATTTCTTCTTAATATCGACTTTTGTTCAACAATGTACAAGATTGAAGTAATTTGTTTTCCTTATAAACTAAATCTTTATTTAATCATTTTTTTATGTACAAGGGCAAATATGATTTATTTGATAAAATCAGTTTAGTTATTTCTATATAGTTTAATATTGTAATATTATAGCAAAGTATTTCTCCCTCGTTTTCAATAAAATATCGTATTCCTATTGGCTGTTTATGTTAGGAGTAGGGGAACCACGCTTCCTGTTCTTGGCGATGTAAAAACTTCCACGTTGGCATTTTTAATTGTTGCCAACCCTAACTTTAGCTTACTATCGCTAATTAACATTGATGTGTTATATAAATTATCAGTTTTTCTTGTGTTATTTTATGTTATGAGTTTGTATTGTAAGTTAGAACAATCTGTTATGCTGCACCTCGCGCTTGAGTTAGCAGTTGAGGTCTTGCTATTAACTGTGAAGGCGGTCCGCGGACTCTCGTGTTAAATAAATTGCTTATGACTGCCTGCGAGCGTGCATGACCCAATAAATTATAACTTTTAACTTGTGCGAATCAGTATGTAAGCGCGCGATTCGTGATTAAAGATTTGGACATTTTAATTATAAAGTATTTGGAATTTTATTTACTGTCACGTGTCGCAATTCGGTGGTTTCCTTCCTGGAGGAAGGGTGGATCGTCTTAATCCCGATCCCTGGGTGAGAACTGGTGCTCCCAACTGACCAGCCGGAGCAAGGAGCGGTGTGTTGCCAATTCGGCATACCCTGGAGTTACGAGTGGTGGCACGTTGCAGCTTTATACTCCGAAGTCGATACCAAAGGTTCATGGACGTCTGCAGGATTTTTTTTTCCAGGGAGGGGCAAGCAAGGTAGTTTTTTTTCCAGGGGGGCAAACAAGGTGCATGTTCCCCCATAACAGTGTTGTCTCCTCAAAAACCATTGCTTTAATTTGAAGTTATCATGTTCATGCAATAATTAACATATATTATTATAGCTAAAATGCAATTGCGCGATATATATAATTTTTGGTTGACTTTCCTTTTCCAGGTGGGTCGTGCCCTTGCCTCTTTTTCGGACATTCATGCAAAGGTTCTATTTTTATTTCGCGTCTACCACTTTCGTTTAATCGCGATGATAAAGGATGTGATAGGTGATGGAAGTGGTATAAAGACAAATGACTCATCCATATTTTCTAATCCGACATTAGACTTCGCAGTGTATTACGCTAACTAATTTGCCACGGGATCGGCTTCTTCGTGTTTGTCTGCTCATCAAATGATTGATTAGTTATTCAAACTATATAGGTAGCAAAGCTATATAAAATAACGAAACAGAAAAAAAATCCACTTGACGTCTTGTAGTACTATCATCAACCTACAATTTCATGCTCTCAAATCCACACAGAAAACTTCTTGTGGCATTAGTTTTACGGAATGGCCTTCGGGAATAAAGATCGCCCATTTCCTGGTTCAGCTCTAAACAATTCAGGTGCCTTATCGAAGCTGCTCTTGAGCACGCAGGGTTTCTAACCTACTTCGCCGTAATTCAGTTGTTGTATCTTGTTTAATATGATGTATTGTAGAGCCAACCGCAGATTAAATAGGAGGAAAAAGACTTTTTCCGATGGAAAATAAGTTGGCAATGCTGCGAACACAGAGGCATTCTTGATGAGACGCCTGAGGAGGGTCGAGAAAACTTTCCTGAAAAAGCGCAACCCAGTATCGAAGGTCATGCTACACGTGGATTGGCAACTTTCGGGAGCATGCTGTCTGTCTACACAATTCTACCCAAATACCTGTTTGAAAATGAATCTTCTTCTCGCATTTTATTTTTCAAATGTAGTTCTGACATTGTAGTCATTTTGCAATTATTTTTATTTGTTCTTAATTTTCTTTGCTTTTATGTCACTTTTATAATTAATCGAAACTATGAAGATGGATGATAAATAGATGAAATTGATGAAGAGACACCTAAAAAAGATATTTACAGACCAGGACTCGAACCCGGAACCTAAAGCGGATAGGTTGGGGGGGGGGGGAGACCGTCAATAACTCCCGGTCACGAACTGGCTTATAATTTTTGTAATTTCTCAGGAGTATTTTTTGTTCTGTTCATGCATAATGCCTGCTTTCGGAAACTTAATTTATAATGACACACTTCGTTCGGTGTGTACGAATTGTTTGAGAGGAGGGACAAATCTCGTTCATATACTAGATACAATCATGGACTATACTTGAAATGGCCTCCCCGATGGCGCAGTGGATGCCTCGTCGCCTAGTAATCAAGGGGTCCCGGGTTCGATACCCGGTGGAGGCACAAGTGGTTCGGATTCCACTTCAAACTGAAGGTTCAGTCCCGATTAGCCTTACTGTGCATAAAGTGGACTCAAAACACCAAATCAATCAATCATATACTTGAAATGTGACGTGCTAAACACTACTTTCGGAGATCAGATGGCCATGGCAATTTTGATATACAAGTTGCACTTTTTCTACTTAGATTATTTATCTCGCAACAACGCAAAATGTTTAAATTGACTCCAATTCACAATGGCTCACATACAGTGTGTTTATAAATGAACGGTGCGGCTTCAAAAATTAATAATAAATCTATTTATTACCTTACACGGGCAAAACCTACACCGTAATCAGCAGCAACTGTCCAAGTTTATATAACTTTTTTTTTTAAATTGGTATAAAGATAGAAATCGAGAGGGGGCAATTGCCCCTCTGTGCCCCCTTGCAGGTGCTCTTGGCCGTCTGGAAGAAATAGTGCACGAAAGACGTGAAAACTAAATCCATCTTGAGTATCATTTTGTCTTGCTACTCTTAGATTCTGCAACCTTTCTTTCTATAGTCCAATGTTTGCCTTCCTTACCTCCTAGAATTGATTTCTGTACAAGTTTGAGGGCTAATCTTCCCTGCCCCCTGTGGTTGTGCCACTGCACCTTCTTCCGCCGTTGTTCCTTTGTGAACTTTCATCGGCTTCAAAATACTTCATTTTCTTCAAGAGCATAATATCGTTTAATAACCGGCGATATGATTCCTCTACCCTAAATTTCAGGAATAAAGTATAATAATATAGGGGCATGGAAATCTGGAAGGGGGGCGAGGATGGCCACCTCTCCCCTTTAGAAAACGAATGTCAGCTAAAAGTATATATTTCACACGTATAATTTGATTTGTCATAGTAATTTACATTAATTATTATAATGGGGATGCAGGAATGCGATAATTTCGAATTCAAGTGGTGTTTCTTGAGGGGGCAACACTATTATCGGGTTAATATGCAATTGCATATGGCATATTTCCCTGCGTCTAAAATATCGAAAGATGTCCATGACGAGGGGGGCATTTGCCCCCCCCCCCCCCTTTGCACCCCGTGCGCACGCCTATTGCTACTCATTTCTACACTAGTTGGAAGCTTTATTCAATTTCGAGCCAAAAATGTAATTTAATATCAAATCAGGGTTGTTAAACGTCCACGAACCCATAAATTCTAATGGGTTCTATTGGGTTCCGCAACAAGACCGGAATCTTTTTTATCGCACAGTTTAAATTCGGTCCCAAGTTGCGTATTCTTTCATTTCAATATGGAACTTAGACCGTCTTTAAATTGATTCGGAAAGAAGGTCCCTGTGCCGTATTTCAATTGATCAGGAGAAAATGACCCTGGAACAAATTGAAATACATAAAGAGGCTCTTTACAGTCCAGATCCATTTATGTTTGCTAATATTCCCTGCTGAACCGGAATTGAATTGATTTAAAATTCCTGACCCTTTAACAACCCTGGTTGAAATTATTTTTTTTTACAAGCAACCATATTTTTCACGGCTATTTCACATTAATCCCATACGATATACTGAGTTATTATTCGCAATGTTCCAATGAAAGGTAAGAGATTTTGGCTATTCCTTTTTCTTCCTTGATGTTAAATAGATCATATTCGTCACGCGCCTATAACGTTACTAGCTAACATTTGTGAATTGTTCTTTCCTTGTAACGTTAACATCTACCATACTGAATTTATTTACGTTCTTTATGCAGATGGTACGTACCCAACTGCATTTTGTTCCGTTCCGCTACAGTGGTTTACATTTTGCTACATTCCTATGTAACGTTAATTAACCATATTGCCTTTCACTTCATTCCGTTACGGAGGATTGCATTCATTACGTTCCTATGTACCGTTATTTACTACCATGTTGCATTTTGTTACGTTTTTGTAACGCTAGTATATACCATATTGCATTTCGTTACTACGTTCCTTGTAACGGTAGTATATAGCATATTGCATATTACGTTATGTTCCAATGTGCTCATTTCGTTCCGTTCCTTTATAACGTTAATATCTACCATAATACATTTTGTTACGTTCCTTGTAACGTCAGTCTATAACATATTGCATTTCGTTACGTTACATGGGTACCAGCAGTTGAACCATACTCTTCCTCCTACAAAATGGAACGTACCGTGTAACGCAAATTGGGTACGTTACGACTCCCTGGTTTACTGTGCTATAAATCTTGCCTCTAAATCCAAACACAGACGCCAGTGTTAATGCTTGATTTGCTAGTAACCCAGTGTCAAGCTTTCATTTCAAAAACTGACGTTTCTTTCAGTTTGCCATTTATATTCCTTCAGTTTCTATTAAAATAAAATAAAATATTTATATTGATTCATACTTTGAAAGATCGTGTAGTTTCAGGCGTTGTATGCATGCAGTGAGCGAAGAAGATATCGGCTTTGTATCACTGCACTCATCATTCCCTATCCACATACAAACGTGTCTTAAAAATTGAAAGACTATCATCACCCCCCCCCCCCCCCGCCCGACAACCACATCCCTTGCTTACAAAATTACTCGTCTCTCCATTGCAAGGAGGTTTCGATTGTGAATCCACGTGATTGAACCAATGTGTGACGTCATATAGTCATATATCGTTTCGTGGATGCTACACGTTGAGGCAGAGATCACACTTCCACGACCCTTTTGGTAACGTCCTATTGCAGAGCAATCAAGGAACTAAGTTCCCTGTGTGTGAATTGTATCCCGGGCAAAACAGGCTTTTCTGTGCATGATCCCTACTGCCCTACATTTCCTTGAAATACCTAAACTTGCATTTATTGTCGAATAACATATAAAGTCGTATAATAGTTTTTTTTTTACAGAAGCCTAAGTGGGCAAATGAAATGCTTTGTGAACGTGACGTTGTGATCAAGTCGGTATGATAACTTCCCAACATGCCGATGGTCCTGGGTTCGCCTCTCGTCAAAGACAGATTTTTTTTTAGTGCAGTGCCAACTAGTATATACCTAGGATGGAATTAATTACACATATCGGCACGACTGTTATTTTTTAATAAAAATGTAATGGGTTTGAGAGTAACTACTCGATATTAAACTTCTTACAAAATGTGGAAATGCATGTGAACGATACATACAGTTCCTGCTTTGCAAATCACGCAAGAAGCAGTGGAAATTCTTAGCAGCCACGTAAAAAATTCCAGCTTTTTAAGAAAAAAAATATATATTGGTTGAGTTATGAATATAATTTTAATTTTTAAAACGGAAAGTAGCTAAGAACATATTAGGTTAAATGAGTCCACTGGATTAGTCCAGATCTTAACATTATAATTGTGTTGTAAAATCTGTAGCTGTATATAAGAATCCAACAGAGGGACGGCACGGCATGGGTTTGAGTCCGCCTGGGTTCAATGGCTGGGTTCTCGGCCTGTTTATACGGCCGGTGGCAACCCACCATCGTGAGGAAATTGGGGAGCTACGAGTGAGTAGCGTAACCCGTCTCGGAAATCTTCTACAAGGGCTGGGGGTTCGACTTGCTGACCCCATGTCACCCCAATAGCAGTTGAAGTTCTCCACACCTCTATGTAGGATTGTGGGAGGGAGACAGGCAGTCGGGAGATAGGCCAAGACCCTTTGAGGTCTGTCGCACCATGGGTTATTTATTATTTATTTATTTAAGAATAAAAAAAAATCTAAGCTGCTTTTCGAAATTAGCAGGTGAAATCATGGATTAAAAATGCATGTGGTATGCACTTCCACATCCCATTATCCCATGTATTCGAGATTCTGTGGACACGGATATTAAAAAAAAATCACTATATAAATGCGGATTCGAACATACACATGGTGGTGCCTCATTGGCAACAAAAAAACAACAACAAAACAATTCTGTAACCGGGCTCGAACACGCATCCTTCAGATCGTGAAGCCGTAACACTAACCACTCACCTACGCCTTCTATTGATAAGTATTTATTTACCTATCATGTAAGTTTTCGAATTGTTTCACTACTGGCGACGCGAATTTCTTCTCGCTTATTTTCTTTCAGATGTAGTTGTTTTTCTAGACCGATACATTTTTTTACATTTTGCCACCCACGGAGATCCTTATGGAATACATTATTGAAACGTAACTCCCAGAAAAAAGAATATGTTAGTTTCAAAAATCTTGAAGTGGGAATGGTGTCTTAAGTCACACATTTGACCTTAATATTTTTCATATTTGAAGTTTTGCTTTGAACGCCACCATCAACCGAGCATTTTCTTTGTGGACAGATAGTACGTATTAACGTAATCCCAGGCGTTAGCATTAGAAGAGATATGAATGAGTATGCGATGCGGTACGTATTGGAACGCATTATTATGATTTTATACCCATTTACTTAAAATGCATGTCATCTTCAAATCATGGTTTCGTTCGTTATATTTTCCGCGATTTCGAGAGTTAAAAATAAGTCTTCTGGTTATTGCCAACGCCTACCGCTACGTGGTTGGTAGAGCGATGAAAGCAGAGAATGCGCGGCCGAAAGGTCAGGAATAGGTTGCTGCGATTGTCAGTTGGCTCGTTGTGTGGGAGTTTTCGTTCCAAAGTGGTTTTGGTGCTTAATACAGTACAAGGTCAACTTCTTCTTTCGTGCGTCGACACAAACCTTTCTTAACGTAGAACAGATTTTACAGTGGTTTCGTTGGGAATTTTTTGACCACCCACCCCTCAGTCCGGATCTTGCTCCATGTGATTTTCAGTTTCATATGAAATCCTAGATGGGAAATTTGAACATACATGAAGAGATCACGGATGTTGTGCAGGATTGTCTGAGCTACTAGGCGGCTGCTTTTTTCGATGAAGGGGTAGAGCTAGAGACAAACTCGTCCTGCTATAGTACAAATGTCTGAATTATACATTTTCAAAGTCCGCAGCACTTTTATGGAAGCCGATCTCGTGCATACATCAACTTATATGAACGCAGACTTTTTACACGCCTTTGAAGGTAACAGTGCCCTCTCTCGGATAATAGTAGCAAGATGCCTGTTTTTGATAAGTGCACTTGACGAGACACGTGTTAGTACTTGCATTACATGAAGTTTTTGGTTCGTTAGTGCTTTCTTATCTTAGCTCCATGCAAGATTCTCATTTGCGCGCAAAATTTCGCCGACACTTGTAAATGCAAGTTGCCACAGGCATTGCGGTGGCAACAAGCTGTCTCATCCTCAAGAGTGGAATGTAGGACGTGAAGCATAGCGTGTCGCGAGTGGCACAGTTCTGGAGGATATTCCAGCCTAGACAGCCTGCCGTCGACCGGCTGCTCCAGGTACAATGTACGAAATTCAACCAGAACCCTCGTGACTACGACTCCTGAAAGCAACGGGGTCGATATTTCCATTGCTTTTATCACGAAACCCGTGTTCTCTATAGTGGGGACCAGATTTTCCTGTCGTGGCGATTCCGTTGTGCTTCCGCGTTGGGTCTTTGTTTGAGATAACTCCACCGATATGCAAACGCGCCAGGTGCAGTAAGTTCACAGAAATCCGATTTGGTACATAACCTTTCAGTACACCCGTGTCGTGGAGATATTTTTCAATCCTTTCCACTATCATCAAGATTGAAGAATACGTATTGCTTAGAATTAAATTTCACATGTAAAAATGATCACGTAATTTGCTGCTAACACGCAGTCATACCAATCGTGCTGTGTGCATTATTTTTTGTTCGTACTTACGCGAACGTTGAGCTAAGTGCAGCATTTTCTGCTACCCTATCAAAGAAGTAGTTGCTGAAAGGTATTTGGTTTTGGAAACTAAGCAAAAACATGTTTTTAAGGATATTGGTGAAACGGCGAAATATTTTGGATTCATCTCTGTTTTGTTTTCGTGTAGGATTACACGTAAATCGGAAGAGACTTTAATAATTCATATGTTAATTGAAGGGCTCGGGTGTAAAACACGGTAAGTGACAAAATGCAGGTTTCGAAATATTGAAAGTTGATGTTTCAAGAAAATCTGATTTCCAAATTAAAATAAATTTCTAAATAATTTGCAGCAAATATGATTCACTTGTATGTTTACTATCATACAAACATGATATTTCATCCGAATTATTTTTTTCTCTGGTGCTACATACAATTTGTTTGAGGGTTGTTCAAGGAATTGTTGTAGTTACCATGCTTTACATGCAATGATGATATTAAAGTGAGTGATCAGATACCGCTTTATTCAAGCTAACTTGTGAAGTCAGTTCAATAATAATTTTTTGACATTAGACTTTCTATAGCAACAATAACAATTTGTAACACAAAACTGAAAGCCTTTAATAATAATAATTTTATTCAATAAACAATAACCTGAGCTATTTGTTGTAAGAAGTTTTTGCTTTCCTATGTCTATGACTGAAATGAACACCATTAGAAAAGTAGATTTCATTGCTTTATTACGTTAGGATTTTAAAAAATAAGTTCTGAAGGCTTGTGATTAATAATAACTTCCTTATATCTGTATGGAGATCAATATTCGTAAAAAAATGTTTATATATGATCGGTTTTTCAGCTTCACATATCTACTTCACACACACACAGAGGCTCTATTTTTTACCTCAGCATGCCAAGGAGAATGCGATTCACAAGCCTCTCTTGATACAAAGCTGTGTTATGTAGACTATCCAAGCCTCCCCGCTGGCGCAGTGGTAGCGTCGTTGCCTTGTAAACAAGGGGTCCTGGGTTCGATCCACGGTGGTGGCACATAGTGGTTCGAATCCCACTTTAAACTGTAGGTCCAGTCCCGATTAGCCTTACTGTGCATAAAGTGGACATAAACACCAAATCTGTCTGTCTGCCGTAGACTATCCAAATTGCATACAGTGGCAATATTAGATTTTTGTGATTTAATAAGCAATTAATACATAAAATAGGGATGGCCTCTTTTTTTCGAAAAATTGAAAATCTAAAAATATTTTTTTCGAAAATGAAAAGTGGAAGTTCGAAATTTTTTCGAGAAACAAAAAAGCGAAAAACGATTTTTTTTTCGAGAAACTATTTCTTTTCGAAAACTAAAAACGAATTTTTTTTTCGGAAAACGAAAAACTATTTTCTTTCGAAAAACGAACGAAAAGAATTCGATAGCCGAAAAACGATTTTTTTCTTCGAAAAACCGAGAAACCAAAAATTTTTTTTCGAAAAGGCCATCCCTAGTTTAAATCTTCTTCAAGATAACAATTACCGCCCCCCGTGGCGGAGTAGTTAGGAAATCGCGCTACGACGCCAGGGGTCCCGGGTTGGAATCCCGGCCTGGGCGTGAAGAAGTCATATTTTCAATATCAACAATAAAATAATTTGCTTTCATCAAATACATACGAAAGTTAATTAAATTACAAATACGTTATTAGGTCTGGTCCACCATAAAAATATTTTAACTTTTAAAATGCGCATTACAGATTTATGAAATAAATATTTTATAAAAAGCTAAACTTCCAAATAATTGATATGATTTCGTTCAAATTACATATTCCCTAAGTGTAATACATTTTTGACGTTGCTTGTAAGGCATGGTATCTTAAAGCAGCCTTAAATGCGCATACCCAATTAAAAATCAAACGAATTCCTATGTGACTACAGTTATTTATATCTAGTAGAAGAAAAGTATGTGTTCTCTACTAGATCGCAGTTCACATCCAGGTACGAGAGTAAAATTTAATTCGTAACTGCCAGTACGAGTACTGCTGCATGTAAACAATGGTATCTACAGTAGATACCACGTTTTACATGAAATAGAATGTACGTGGCCATGCACAGTTTTAGTCGCATTTTTGATTGGCAACCTCTTCATTCTCGTCATTTTTAGTCGGTGGTACATATTCCGGGTCATTATGGGAATCATATACACTTTCTAACTTGTTCTCATCTTTGCTGTTGATTCAATACTCGCGAACTTTGAGACACGTTGCAATTCAGTAACAGCCGTTTCGCCACCATCTTTGCTACTTACCATACTTTACATGAAACAACTGGTAGATACCATAACTTTCAACACGTCTAGCTCTGTCATCTGTTGACAAAACGAAGCACTTCGAGTACGATTCGACTCCCATTTACAATGGACTAACGATGCACATTGTAACTCCAAAATGACCAAAATGTCACTGACCCTTCAATTAGTAACCACTAAAAACTCAAGTACGTACCGAAAGGAGAGTCTGGTGCGGCTTCATCCCTTTCCAAACGCACAGAAAAAAAGGAAGAAAACCACATCCTGGGAAATGCAATTTATAGAGATGTGCTCAAGAGTAGAAAGATATAATGTTAAACATTTTTGACGGCTCATTGAGCGGCCACGTTAAATGGTCGATTTTCGATCTCGGAACAGAAATTTTTTTGGTTCGAATCTTGGCCTGAATATGGGTGTACTTTGTCTGTATCTCTTCAATAATTTCATCTAATCATCACTCACCTTCACTGTCGCGATTAGCTAGAAGTGGAAGAAAATCTCTGCTGCTAGATAATATAGATGCAAAAAAATCTCTCTTCTGTAGAGCATTTGCACACGCCACATTGCACTGTAACTGATGCGCGAACGCGAGCGACGAAGCCTCTTGCCTCACCCACTCGCTCCTCCCTCTTACAGCGGTACAGTCCCGCCTCTGGTACAGCTGTTCGTTCTGCCCGCACGTGTATATGAGAATGCTATTTCACACGCGCGCGCGGAGTGTATGGAAGACGAACAAATTTACAGTGGTAAAATAAAATTAATTTTCTTAGGCTCCAGTGTCAGGCTTCGCTGAAATAAAGTCCTCAGTACTCTACTTGTCCTTAGTAATATTCAGTGGCGTGTTCTGAACATTTGGTCTGATTTACCGCAACAATTCTAATTCATTGTATATATTCTTCATGTACCCCATCTAGATTAATTAGATATAATAGAAATAAAACCAATGCAATCATGCAAGTAAAACAAAAACATAAGTCCAACAACTTTAAATTTTCCAGCGATTTCTATATGTATGAAAGAAGTTTGTTTACCGGCAGTAAACGAGATAACATGGGAGAATACACCACTGGTAATACTAATGCAAGTAGTAACTAAAACTTGCATATTTTCCCAACGTTTGTGTGCGCTTTACATGCTTCTTTCTCAGCTTGCATTAATGAAAACTGACCTATCTTATATATGCTTATTAGGATTGGCAGTTTTAATGCGTTAAGAGCATCAACTGCGATGACCTTCTAATCTAAAGCCTCTGCCTAATTGGAAGTAATTGCTGTGCCGGTTGACTAGATGCAGTTACATGGGCTAAAAAGAGAAAGAGAAGAACAGGCTCCTAAATTGGCCGAGGTCCAGCTGTTCGAGATAAACCTTCAAGGTCTCCTGCTGTCTGCAGCAGCATCTTAAGCAGCGGCCAGCTGGTCTCACGTTCGCCCGGCGTAATCATCGGCATAAATCATAGGTATGTAGGCCTATCATACTACCTTTCATAAATAGAAATGACCCCGATTCCCACTTTCTTCGGAAAGCTAATGTTAGCATCGGCGTAAGTACGTATCAATCGCACTCATTTCTCCTGTTAACACCTTTGGCGTGCTTTTCTAGGCGTCGGTGCGTCTTTGGTCAAGCTATATATATATATATATAAAATGTTGTATTAGTGCCAAATTTAATTCCATTTTATTTATTATTTTTTTTGTTTGAATAATCTCGGATACACATCACTCCCGTAGAAATAGTTTATTCGCTCTTTTTGCATTTCTCTAGTCAGTGTTATTTACCAAAATTGTTTGCATATTTCTATGGTCGCACTTCAATTTTACTATTGTTTTCATATTCCTGAACTATTTTTAGTTGAGGTGACTTTCCCTGTATCTTGAAACTGGTGCAGCTTACAGTGCTGATTCACCCACACTGATTTTAACCAACAAGAATCCCTACAACTGGATCTCCCTTTTCACCATTCTGTACATATTTGTGCTTGAGATGATTTACATATTCCTGTATTCGGTCCTCTTTCTCAGAATTGTTTACACATTGCTGCAATTGTTTACATATTACAATAGTCTTATCTTTTCACGCTCCATTGTTTACACATTTGTCTAGTCAGTCTTTCCTGCCTTTCACACATTTATAAGGAGATTATTTAGGTGGTAGAACAGCCACAGGCTGAACATCGCCCTTTAATAAAGCAAAATTGAAATTGAAATATTCTTCCAGGTGATCATCTTTCTCACAATGGTTGACACATTCGTGCCATTAATTTTCTTTCACTCCATTCCTTCCAATCATTACCTACATATTTCTGTAGTTTATGTCCTTGCCCATTGTTTACATATTCCTGTAATTGGTCAGCCTATCTATCTGTTGGTTACATATTCCTTCTACCGATGTTCTTCACATATTCATGTAGCAGATTTGTTATACCTCTATAGTCGGTGCCCTTTTCGGATATCGTGTATCTTACTGTAGTCAGCCTCTAGTGGTTATTCTCCAGGGGCGGCGCCAGAAATTTTCGATCGGGTGGGCAGAAGCTGTATATTGATAGATGAGGGTGGGCAGGTATAAATGTAAGGCCATATATATATATATATATATATATATATATATATATATATATATATATATATATATATATATATATATATACGGAAGGGGGACAAAATAATACGAACACCTGTGAAAAAGTATGCCACATTTCACACCGGCAGTGCAGCAGCACCACCTGGCACTGAAGTTTGCCACCTAGTGGCCGTGGAGGGGAAGGTATTAGTCTGTCAACAGCAGTCATTGGTGGTGCATTCGTCTTTCGTACGCTCTCAAGAGACGCTGCAATGTCAGACCTGACAGAGTTCCAAAGAGGCATGATGGTTGGAGCACGTTCAGCTGGAGCCACGGTGACGGAAACCGCAAACCTTGTGGGGTGTGCAAGGAGCACAGTATCAGCCGACAGCGTACACAACACAAGGTAAGATGGCGTCTTCAAAGCACAACAGTGGACGAAAGACAAAGCTTGCTGCTCGGGATAGGAGGGTGTTGAAGCGCATAGTTGCCCTAAAGCACAAGCAATCGTTATCCGAGATAACATCTGAAATGAACAGGCATCTCCAGGACCCCATTTCAACCAAAACTGTCAAAGGGGAACTCCATGCTGCAAACATTCATGGCAGAGTGGCAATTCGTAAGCCGTTGGTGACATCACGTAATGCTGTCAAGCGACGCCAATGGTGCAGAGCTCACCGAAGGTGGTCCCCCCAGTAGTGGCAACAAGTCATCTCGTCTGATGAATCAACATTCACGTTATTTCAGACCACTTGGCGCGGTTATGCGTGGGGAACGCCCCCAGATGACTTTCATCCTGACTGCCTCTTGCCGACTGTGAAGCATGAAGGTGGGTTCATTATGGTATGGGGTACGATATCTTGGCACGGTGTGGGACCTTTTGTTTTATGCATGGGAAGATCAACTCCAATCACTATCGGAGCATTCTGGTGGATCATCTCCATCCTTTCGTCCAGACTTTATTTCCTGGGGAGCGGCGCTTTTTCAAGACGACAACGCTCCTATCCACACTGCTGGGTCTGTCCAAACATGGTTCGAAGAACATGACGATGAAGTAGGACATCTTGAATGGCCCCCACAGTCTCCTGACTTGTACATTATAGAACATTCGTGGGGATATTTGGAGTCCAAACTGCGTGCTCGAAGTCCACCTCCAGCCACACTTTCGGAATTGGAGACTGCTCTGGAGGAAGAATGGCTCCATATTCCCTTAAACATTGTGCATGACATCTATGCGTCCATCCCACGTCGCATACAAAGTGCACTTCAGTCACAGGGTGATCCAACCCCATATTAATAAAGCTTTTCTCTAATTTCACAGGTGTTCGTATTATTTTGTCCCCCCTCTGTATATCGCCGGCACGATATGTATCGTGGAGACTATGTATATCGCTGAAAAAAATATCGTATCGTACAGTCTGTGACGATATATCGCGATACCTAATTTCCGATATCGTCCATCCCTATGTGATACAGTTGACGGCAAATCACCTCACGCCCTGTTTTATTTTGATATTGTTACCGTAAGGAGGAATATGCATTTAAAACAACTTGCTTGACTTTGAAGAGCTTTTCCCTTCGGATGAAGCCCAAAATAACACTCTGGTAAAACCGCGGGCTGAACAGGAGACACCGATTCACCCGTTCTCGCCGCTGTATAGCACGATTATTAATCACGATAAACATAGGGTTAAAATAGTGGGATGTGCAACACTGTTATCGCGGATTCCACGCTCTCTGCAACGTATTCAGTCTCGCTCGACTCGCTCTTGAGCTTCAACGTTTCTTCAGCATAATAGAGATCCCAGTTGGCGAATCTGCGGATCCAAGTTCGTCTGCACAGTGATTGAAATCGATCAAGTCCATACGTGATAATGGCTGTATTATTTTGTCTGCATACAACCTCTAACAATAAAGTTCGGTGAATGATCCTGAATATCGAAAGTAGACTAATTCTGAATGAAACCTACCTTACTGTCCTTCGAAGTAGTCCCCTCCCATGGCTATGCACCGTTGAGAACGGCTGTACATGTCCTGGAAACTTTTAGAAGAGTCTTCTTTCGAGATGGTGTTCAAGACCCTCGTCACGTTCCGTTGGATGTCCGGAATATCCTCAAATCTCTGACCTTTCAAAGCGATTTTGAGGCGTGGGAAGAGAAAGAAATCTGGAGGATTCAGATCCAAATTTCTTGCAATGCATTGCTACAGAGGATGAGAGCTGGTGTGTGAGGCACGACCCTGAAACGAAACGCCAATGCATGGAATGGCGTTCTCCTGTATCACCCTGTCGGAAGAAGGCCAAGGCATAAAAATTGTTGTTACCTCCGGCAGGAATTCCTTGTGGATCATGCCATCACTATCAAAGAAAGTGATAAGCATCGTCTTGATGCGTGATTTTTATGCATATTATACGGATATTCCGGACATCCAACGGAACGTGACGAGGGTCTTGAACACCATCCCGAAAGAAGACTTTTAGAAAAGTTTCCAGGACATGTACAGCCGTTCTCAACGGTGCATAGCCATATGAGGGGACTACTTCGAAGGACAGTAAGGTAGGTTTCATTAAGAATTCGTCTACTTTCGATATTCAGGATCATTCACCGAACTTTATTGTCAGAGGTTGTATTACAAATTAAATAACAGTTTTCTTGCGAGTATGCAGTTGTGTCGTAATAGAACCCGTCTCGGTGGAACTATATTCTGCGCGCACGTTTGGATCTACATATGCGAAAACCTGCTACAAAGTTAACTTGACGCTTGGCTTAGTCGTGTTACTTCGGTACGAAAGGTTCCATTTATTTGTGATGGTTCGTTTCCAAGTGACACGTGTCACTTTCGGTCTGAAAGTTGCCTACCAGCAATCTAATTCGGAATTCTTTGATTGGAAAGATACAGTATTACCGTACAGACCCAATATAACGTGGGCGTTGGCTTTCACAGCTTTTGCTCGGAGGCCTTCCGTGAGAATCGAAGGAGGTGAAAGGTACGGGGCGAACGTGAGAATGTTCGCAGGGAGCGCTCGCCGTTTCAGATCGCAACGCACAGAGAGAGAGAGAGAGAGAGAGGCATTGTGGCATAATGTATCCGTCAACCTGACAAGCATTAAGATGACAAAGAGGCTGGGGTTTGAAGGACGCTGGACTTGTTTCTCAATCTCGTGGCTTGTGCGGTTGGGCACCGGGAGACTCTTTTGTGGAAGAATCCCACAATGGACGACCGCGGAGGTAGCTCGTTGAAAGAGGCCAGCCTGCTAATAGACTATTAAAGATGTGACATACATTCGCTTAGCCTAGAGGAGAACTTGAAGTCACAGGAATGCGCATCCACCTAGTATCAATTCAAGTTGCTAATAAAAAGTTTTCTTGTGGTCGTGTACGAGGTACGATCAAAAGGTAACCCAGACTAATTTTATTTCTCGTAGTTGTCGATCCACCGCAGATTTTACTGAGGTGTTGCGAAATAATATTGTTACCATTATATCACTTAGAAAACACCAGTTTAAGTGGTATAGAACAGCTTAATTTACCAATCAACTAAAGTAACCGCATTGAACTACGTATGAGATAAAATATTATTTACCTGTAATTTAAACCTATTATTGTATATAATAGCCAACATTCTAACTGTATTTCCTTGCATTTGTCTGTGTTGTAGTTCCACTACCTGCCACGTCTCAATGTCTAAATGTTTATTGGAACTACCATAGATTTCTTCACTGCAGCAAGAAACCAGTCTCGGGCGCGTGCTACGGTACGCAGGCTGATTCGAGTCTCCTGAGGGGAAGCGTAACATTTTTCTCCTGAGATTTCGGCCAATGTATGGAGCTGGTGGCCACCCACCATCGTGAGGAAATTGGAGAGGCCAGAAATGAGTAGCATAATTCGGTCATGGAAACTACAACGACGTATCGGCGTTCGTCGTGATGACCACACGTCACGCCGTAACTGGTTGAATGATCTCCTTTGCTGAGCCATGTGGGAGTGAGGCCGGCAGTCGGGGGTAGGCCCGATTAAGAAACCAGTTTGACCATCAAAGATAATAGGACCCAAACATGATTAGAAGTAACAGTGTGTTAAAATTGGCTGGTCTCTAAACAGAGAAGGGGGCATTCAAAGAAATTATATTTATCACGGTAACACTACGACTAGATATTTTTTAGGGAAGTTGGAGCCCTGAGAATTAAGCCCTTTCTTTGATAAGGATGGTCTAAAAAGTAAAACCTACTTCTTTAGAGGAAGAGAGATTTTCACAACATTACAGAAATTACAGAAATTTTCACAACATGAATTATCCTCCAAAATGTGCTGATAAGAAAGATCCTTGTTTAGGTGTCTAGGCTTTATCGTTTCAGAAATAACGATGATTGCGTAAAGGTCTGCTTGCGCCATGATGGAAACATGGCTGCCGGATCTGAACAAGACGTGACAGAAGTTAAATATTATTAATTTTTAACTGTAGTTACATTTGTGAAATCATGCACAAAACTTTTATTATCTCTAAAATTGTCGAGCTATTAGTGCTGGACCACTTCATATGGATTGATTCCAGTTTGTATATCCGCGTGGTATTTCCATGTTTACTTGTTTCTGTAAAAAATATAAACTGAATTTTTAATATTCTGTCACGATTTCTAAAAGCGTGTGAGTCAGATATGGGAATCCCTTAGCTTTGAAATCTCGCCAAGTTAATCGGTGCCAGATCATTTCTAACCTTTCTCCTGCCCTATCTCCCCTCCTTTGCCATTTTCCCCACTTCCTCTTTTGATGGTGATTGCTGTGACTCGATTCTGCACGCTGACACATGCAATCGGTTGGAATGTGCCGGAAAATTTTGCTCCAGTTTTAATTTCTTTGTTCTTGTTTTATTCTTTTCAAACTATTTTTCCCCCCGGGAGGCACAAATCGATTGAAAACTCTCTACTTTTTAAGTAATTATATTTAGTGATTTACTGTCATGAGAAAGATTTTAAAAAATATGCACGCAGTTAATTAATTTCAGTTTTCGTCTTTTCCAGTAGAATGTCCAATGTTCTTGAAAATAGTGAGCACTGTAAATAATAAAATGTAATACTACAAGTTATACAGGGTGATTCAGAAGTCCGGTACCATAGGACAACTCCGTTATTAGTGCAGATAGCCAAGAATGGAAAGCTGGGAAAGTTTTGAAATATATGGTTTTCAATATGGTGTGTTACAATTTTTCAACGTACAATGCATCGTTGTGACTGCAGACCGGTACGATCATCATTACGTTATCGCAAAACCGTACTGTACTAGGTAAATTAAAAATTGATTACGATAATTAGAGGCAAAGGAAACACGTGACACGTGCAGGCGCCCGCAACCCACCCCTCAATCCCTAGAAAAGGCAAAATACTCCAGATGAAAATCTGGCTTCGGCCCCGACCATTAGCATCCTTTCGTGTGTGCCTCATCGTAGATGACGACAGAGGACGCCATGCAATAGCGTAAGTTCCCCCTTTAAGGACGAAACACATGGCTCATTGAGGCTCGTACCAGTGTACAGCCTCAACGGCGCATTCTGCGTTAAAAATACAAGCACTTTAGATTGAAAACCACATATTTTCAATAACTTCCCTTCTTTCCACTTTTCGCTACCTGCAATAATAACGGAGTTGTCCTATGGTGGCGAACTTCGAATCATAAATATAAGTTGAGATCTGATTTTTCTTTTAAATTTAAATTATGTATACATCAGAAAAACAGTGCAACAGCTTTCTTTAACTAATGTATTTTTCC
This sequence comes from Lepisma saccharinum, assembly GCF_977018435.1. NCBI lineage: Eukaryota > Metazoa > Arthropoda > Insecta > Zygentoma > Lepismatidae > Lepisma > Lepisma saccharinum. Next base: position 75,481,929 of record NC_139231.1, read on the forward strand.
TTTCTTTGCAGGTAAGTCAAAACAGAATTCCAATCTATAATTGCAGAGTTTATGTAATCCTGTCATCTGTAAGTAGATAAATTTCTTTTTTAATCCAACTGGAAGTGTAAAGTTGAATGTAACTGTAAATTATCGGCTTACCTTCTACATTCATGGTACTTTACGTGAAGTGCCACCTTTTCATATTTACTCTGTGCTTTATTTTCTAGAGAGGGGGGGGGGGGAAAGGAGGCATTTCTCCAAACTGGCTCTGTCTCTTCCAGTTAATACTGGATGTTCGACTTGAAAGTGTAATAAATATAAGAACTTTGTATGAAGAAGAGAGATTCTGCTCGCTGATTCACGATAGCTTGATCAAGGCAGAAGGGAGAGCAGGTCAATTATCTTCCCCGGGAGCCCTCCACCGATTATACCTAACCATGTTCGGCCGCAATGCACCGAAAGTTAACAGGGTTCAAAATTTTGGGTACGTACAAATTTATATGCGCGAAATGGTCGGTGGTCCCCATACACTATTGGATTTCGATGTCGCATAGGATGTATTTTTACACTAATGTACAGTATTTTACACTGTTCAACTATTCATACGTTCAATGCCGAAATGAGTAAGAAGAAAACAAATTTCCCCTTGTTGACGTTCCAGCATTCCATGCGATGAAGTTTAGATGTTGATATTTTCCTGTTCTGTTTACTTAAAACTAAGAAATCTTCACTTTTGCGCACTTGCTGAGTACTGAAAGGACCTGGGATCAGAAGTATATTGCCGTTGTGAGAGACTGATTGAAAAACGTGCTAAACTTTAAAATTCCTACTACTTGCAGAACCTTGCGTCGTGTGTTTCCACGTGATTTTTCTTCCCCGGCTTTGCTGCTGAAAAGAATATAATTTACATTATATTTGGCGGGTTTCTTAAAATAATCCCATAACAACGACAGTTTGCTCCTGACTCTACAAAGGAACCTACGCTAGGAGAAATAGTTTTTAAATGGCTCTAAAATTAAGATAAAAAGTATACAGGTTTTTGACAAAAGTATCAAATAAATAACCACCCGAAATATTGATGAAACCCGCCCACAAGGAGTCGCGCCTACAATAATAAGCAACACGCACGTCAAGCCAGGTGTTCGACATTGCGCAAGCGAGCTTCCCTGAACAAGAATCCACAGCCTCAATGCCTGCCAGGGTTTTCTCTTCACCCGGTACTAAGAAGTCACGTGAGACCCGATGTAGTTCCTGCAGTCAGACGCGAGCACCACTGTCAGTGTTGCCAACGGCAATTATATTTCACTATGCATGGAGACATTTGAGCTTATGCTAGTCGCAGGTGCCTTGAGGTTGTATAACTATTAGATTTTGTAACTTCTCAAATTAGTTACATTACTAATTTGTTTTGAAGGTCTTGAGGAGGTCAGAGTTTCAAACCAATAATCTTCTCCTGGTCCGTTTTGTTTTCCCCTACAACACTGCTATACTACACATTACTACACAATTGAGGCACGCAAGAAAGAAAAAAACCTTTCACATTTAAATTTAAATATTTTATCGTGCATAAAGATAGTTAATGTTTATAAATTGCAGTTGTATGCGCCATACATATAGTCTTAAAAAACAAATCATTAAAATTATATTAATTGCAGTTAACTATGTAATATCCGTTAATACTTTAGAAAACGATTAACCCACTCTCCCTCCACCCCGGACGTTGGATGCCGTGTTCGAAATAAGAGATCGCGAGTCGCAAAATAATACTTATTTTTTTTCTCTCGCGTAAACAGATTTCTTCAAGGCACCTTTCCGAAATATTGTGTATTTTAAGCAAATAATATTTTTAAGAAAGTGCAAATGCTGTTAATTTTATTTTGATTCACCACAAAAGAGAAATGCAATGTTTTACGTCTTTCGTACATTGGTATTTGATCTTGATTGATTGAGCTATAATTTGGCTATCAGGTTTTCAGTTTGTCGAATGAGTTTATTCCACCAGGAGCCAAATGGCTCCTAAGTGTCAAGGCCCACTTCCGAATGCTGGTTGGAGGGCAGCAGAAATTTACGATCTTATATCTTCATTTCTGCAGTAAACTTTTTTACAATGTGTGCATTATTGCATGTGCTTCGTGCAATTAACAATATAAACGTTTGCACCCATGCTGAAATAAAATGCTCTCGTGCTGTAATCTGATTTACTCTTGGTTGTTTTACTCACCCTCGGGCAAATGCCGGGATGACCTTCAATTCCTTTATCCTTGATTCATCCTTTCACTCTCGTAATTGCAGTTCACTACCTACTTGTAAGAAATCGACACTTAGATTTCTTTCCCAAGTATTCAGTGTTCGTCAAGTACTGAAATTTGCCAGGTCATTTCTACATTTCATCATCCAAGGAATGATTAAACTTCGTGTTTGGCCTTCAGGTACAGCTATTGGATGCATTGTAGCTGGGATGAATTTGTTTTTTCGCATTCTGTTGGAACACTACTTCCGATTACATTAGTTACACTTCAAGTGTGTAACCCGATGGAGGCACATTGCGCAGTGGTTCGGATCTCACTTTAAACTGTAGGCCCGGTCCTGATTGTAGCCTCTGTGTGCATAAATTGGTCTTAAAAACAAAAATTGTAATATATATTTCAACATTAAATATGTAGTAAATTTGTCCAAAAGTACTAAAAAGTGTCCCAAACATGAAAGTGTACGAGCAGTTTAAGTATACCCTTTACAAGCGATTGGAACATACAAGTGCACTTTACTGTAAGTTTGGAACACTTTTATTTAAGGATCGTATCGAGACGAGACTTGTGAGGAGGTGTGTTCTCGGTCTCGTCTCAGTTAAAATGGCAGTCTCAATCTCGTCTAGTGTGTCGAAATATATAGTATAATCAACGTGCTATGCAGAATGTTAGCACCACACACACCTTCTTATCAACCCATTAAATTAGGCCCACACAGGAGATGTACTATGTAGATTTTCAGCGAAAATCTCGACCAGGACTCGAACCCGGGTCTCTGGCAAAGCCGGCCTGGATTCCCCTGCATTTTCGCTGGCGCTGTTTTACCCGTGTGAAATCGTCTCTGCAAGTGCTACTGCAACGGGATCTGTTGCCTTTGAAATACTATAGACGTCGATGTAGCCTAGTTCCTCCCTTATCAAGTTTTGCTGTTTGACATCTCGTTTAACGTCGTCGGGGTGATTTTAATTATATCCATAGAAATGTATTCATTAAGAAGCCACTTTAGTTTTAACTAGTGTATGTTGTTTCAATAATTCATTTCATAATTTAGCCACCAAGACGAGAATGTCTCTGGACACGAACAAGAGTGCGACAGGCCTCATTTACGAGACGAGACGAGCTTGTGCCATGATCCGTTTTCGTCTCGATAACATCCGTGGCGAAGGCACTGAAGTGTCAGCATCATTTCCACGTAGTACACCCTGGTCTGCACTTTGCAGACGAAAGAGGTTCTGACATCGGGACACATTTCTGTGAGATTTAATAATGTTTGTGTGCTGCCCATATTTGTTTATCATTGCCCACTCATCCATCTCATCACCATGCATCCCCATCGTCGCGATTAGCCAAAAATGGCACAAATGTGACGTGAAATAATTCTATTAATTGATGCCATACTTTGAAAGAGTTCCGGATATATAGCAAGTAGAAATCCCAACAACGAGAGCGTCGAGGACTCCGAAGCTTATAACTTCTCTCTATTTCTGGCAAATATACAGCATTATTGTGAACCAATAATGTCTTCAAAATTTCGCGCAAACTATATTTAATGTCCCAGGTAACAAACTGTCGATTGTTGCCATGTCAACAAAAGTGTTTTAGGGTGGGAATGTGCTTCTTTACCTCCACGGCCTCGAATTTCATCATGGAGTCGAATGTAGCTTTTGCCTCAGCCGACACAGGAGCTCTTCCGTCTTCGGATTACGAGTCAACCCTTGGCTGCGTCATCACGTCAACCATTTCACCAGTATCTGTGAGATGTCTTGAGGCAATGTTACCGGCATCTAAGTAGTCTTGGTCACGAAGAGACTGTGCCTCGTCGTGGACTTTGTGTAATGCAGGACCGGAGGCGGAAGAATTTGGACTTTTGGACCGAAACACCGGAAAAGTTGCCATCTACGTTTGTCTCGTCACGGCCTCTGTATATGGTAGGCGTCGGGAACTACAGTCTTTGTATCCCCTATGAATAAAAGCAAAGGACAAGGGTTCCTAGGGACCGCAGCTCGTCATCACACTCCTGCAGTGCAGGGCGAACATCAGAGACCGCAAGGTCGTCAAGAGGTGCCATTCCTAAGGAACAGCAACTCCTCCTCGTTGCAAGTAGAAGCTGCAGGTGTCATGCATCTTCTTCGCTTCTCTTCTCCATCGCCTGCGGAGGGTGCAGTGGAGGTTGGAACCTTTGAAGTCTTGCGTGAAAGGCCCAGCATCGAAATCCCGAAACGTTCACGTGAAGTTCTTGTCACCGGCCGAAACAGATTTCCATGTGGAGCCGCTTACTGCTACGGATTCTCTAGGATCCTCCGATGACCCTTTGGTCTCCGTGGAAGGTCCTGGTGTCCAGGGCATGTCAGATTTACTGCCTGGAAACTACGAAGAAGCGGCCGTTGTGGATCGCGGCACCGGAAGGAAAGAATACCGCCGCGTCCACCGCAAGAAGAGAGAGAAAAAAGAGGAATCAAAACTCGCTACAGAGGAGTCGGAGACAGTATGATCAGCAACATTCGGTCAGCTGATGAATTTGCTACATACACGAACCTGGGATAATTCAATTTTTAAATTCTCATATGTAGAGGAAAACATAGATTCCAGAAATATGGTGACGAAGAAGATTCAGAGGAACGATAAAATATTTATTCTACCTCAAATTGTTTAAGTTTTATTGTATTCTGATAAATAAATATTTTTTTCTCCTCTCCAAATTCATGCGGATATTACTGAAATACCAAGGCACGTCCGGCAAAAGAGAACGCAGCCTTAGATGTACAATTAATTTGTGCACAAGTGCAGTTTAGAGAGAGTGTACTTTTTACGTTGTGTTTATGAGGCTTTGGAAAGACAGAAACGAGCGTTGGTCCTGATGAAACCAGCGTTTTGATCAGACAAGCGTAATGCACACGATGGATGATTGACGACTTCCTCTACAAGCATTTTAAGAGACTGAACGCCCAGTAAAATGCAGATGCTGCATGAAAAGTGACAAGGATGTCACACACAACACTTGCACGCACCAGAGGTGTTCACCTTCAGGAGGAGTTGAGGGTGAGGGAGAAATCTTGACGTGAGGGCGCCTAAGGGGAAAGCAAATGAGCCAAAGTGAACACTTTTGGCCTTCATGGGGTGTGAGAGTGACCTTTTCGGAAAGCACCCAGATGTTAACTTGTTCCTTGCGCTTTCCAAGGTAACTAGGCTCTGGCGTCTGGAACCGCAGTCGTAGAATCCTTTGTGCGGCTCGTATTGTGTCCTGTTCATGTTTATGATTGTCCTTTCATCCTTACCTTCGGGATTAGCCACAAGTGGTAGAAAAGCGAAACGAAATCAATCAATCAATCAATCGACCTTCATGTTTTTCATAAGACTCTAGTTCTAAGATGTTTATTGTGTGTATGTCTATCAAGGAACGCAAATGTGGTTTGGGTTAAGTAGCTCATGTGAGTTAATGAGTAGGTAATTAGTATTTGCCTGTATTGAAAGAAGTTTTACAATGTTAGCACAGGCGGAAGCCAGTGCAGCGTAAAAGTGGCGGCTGTTCGAGGTCAGGACATTTTCTTCACGGACATGGACAACGGCGCTGATGTACATTGTGAAGATGTGCATGAGTAATGAGCGTTTTCAAAGGTTTGGTCAAAAGATTCACATGAGTAATGTGAGCGCCAGGCATCCTTTCACCATGTTTGCTCCACCACGCAGTGTTGCCACCTTCGAATGATGTTATGTTCCTCAAATATGTACGTTCACGGACTTCTGGGCAATGTGTGAATTGTACTTTTCGCTTTTTGTATTGTATATCTCACATTTCGCAAGGCAATGTACTCTTTTTTTGGACATACGAAGTACACAGTATTCTTGTTGTTATTAACAGGAGACCGACGTGGAATTAAAATCTATACTCGGGACTAGACCTACAATTTAAAGTGAGATCCGAAACACTATGCAATGCGCATACACTGAAATTCGAACCTGGGACCCCGTGATCACAGGGCAACAGCGTTACCACTGCTCCATTGGCGAGACTCTCAGATATACTTATTATTAACAAAAACGAGAAGAATATAATTATTCAAAACTACAGAAGGAATCGCCATATTAAAGCGCATTTCCCAAGTATCCATACTCTTCCACCGTTACTATGCTGACTTATTTTCTTACATATATTAGAAAGTACCGCTAGAATAGGTAAGCGAAAAAACAATGAATAATGTCCAATTACGATTCATGCTAATAATAAACTTCTATCGGTAATTTTCAGTATATTCGATATAGTATTTAATGACATTCGCTATCTTCGTAAACAGCTGCAGTGCCTCGTTAAAATCGAGATGAGAACGAGAGCAGGTCCCACGAGACTTGTCGGGACGATATCTAGAACGAAACAGTTGTCTCGTTTGATAGTGGTGTGTGTGTGTGTGTGTGTGTGTGTGTGTGTGTGTGTGTGTGTGTGTGTGTGTGTGTGTGTGTGTGTGTGTGTGTGTGTGTGTAACCTTTGATATTTAATATATTAATTTATTATCATGTTTAAGAAGAACCATTAATTTGAACTTTTCAGAAATACCAAGGGAATATCTAGCAGCGTCGAGTCGAAGCCTCAGACAGAAGTGTGTTATCAAGAAAAGTTGTTTTCGTTAATGTCCTCCGTGTGCAGTGGCACTCTGTACATGTTGTTTCGAGACGAGACACAGCTCGTGTCAAATCTCGTCACATCTTAATACCATCGCTATTACTTACACAGACAAAGTTGCTAATGCTTTCTTCTTAGTTAGGACGCTTCCTTAAATGAAGGGTCAAGGGAATAAACATTGTAAGTCAATTTCCTGTTTTAAGCGAGGTAGTGACATTTTTTGACCAAAGATGAAGAGAGGTATGAAATGGGGAAGGAAGCGTATAACTCATTACCAACTTGCTTCTTTTTCCCTTTCATACCTCTCAGCGACACCCCTCTTCATCTTTGATCAAAAGATTGCTACTACATCGCTTAAAGCAAAAAATTGACTTACCTGTTTTTCCTCCCCCTCCCCTTCTGGCCCTTCAATGCACTGTCTCCCTTCTCTCTAATAAGAGACGGTAGACGAATGAGTCGACTAAACTACATATGGTAGACGATTCCTTGCTTGGTCTTTCACGTTAAATATGTTTACATATGATATTGCGATCACCTGTTTTGTTGCTGCGCATCCTAGCTTCATTTATCTCACACTTGGACACATTTTTCATGCCGTGGCAACTCGTCCTCATCAAAACATCCGCATGGATTGGTTCGAAATGCATCGCCTGGAAAGAGTGGATAAGCCAGTTCTTCACGAACAGCTTTATTTTCCTATGTAAGGACACCGTGACGCACGTATCGAAAGCTCCAGGATTTCACTTCTCACCAAATGCGTAAACCAAGTTAACATCTTAGCTCAAACACGTCCAGTCACTCCGTGTAAACAACTTTTTGGGATTCTTTTTCTAACTCCCTTCTTCATCAATGTAACTTCCGCATTGTGCCTGTTACCATGCATTATGTATGGTGCGAGAGGTGAAAATTACGCAAATGAAGCCTCCAGCTTTTCTGAAGTGCAGAATCGTCTTTCTGAAAGCAAACAGAACATTGGTTCTTGTCTCATTGAGTCTCTCTCATATTTGGCGAGAGACCCTTTACACGGTCAATGGAATGAGATCCACTTTTTTAGAGTACCAGATATGAACATTTTGTCTTTGAGACTTCATCTTGCATGAGCGATAAACATGTTCGAAGTAACAGTATCGAGACAAGATCGTAGAGCTAGTCCCTCTACCGGTTGTAAAGGGGTGACTTTCTCCTCAAGCACCCCAAATATCATCTCATCTTCCACGTACATCATGGGCTGCATTCTTGTCGGTTAACGAGGCTCTGGCGTGTGGACTCGCAGCCCGTATAATCCTCGGTAGGACTTGTGTGCTGTCAATGTGTGTGATTTCCTTTCATCAATTTCATCTTTTCATTCATTGTCATCTTCGCGATTAGCCAAAAGTGGCAGAAAGGGGATGTAAAATGAAACAAATAAATCAAATTAAACCAAATTGTTTTATCGTCTCGAGTCTCGAAATATGTAATGTAATCAACAAGCTCTCCCACAAGTGAATGTTATCCTCAGTATATGCAACTGCAGCACAGGCTCATCATTGCCACTCATGGATTGTTAATTACTGTAAACAAAATACCAGTGCGGGTGGACTTCCAAAGAAATGTGTGGAAGAGGTATGTGCGTACTGGTCATCGTTTCATCATGTATCTGTGTTACCAGGCAGGTAACGATGTATAGAAGCCAACATCCGTGGGCTTTTATCACTCGAGACGGAGCACCAGAGGGAGGCAACAAACACACAGGCTGTACTCCCAAGCTGTTGAGGAGCACGCTGCAACCACCATCCGAGGAGGCACGCATTGGAGACGTAGTCGTATCATAGTCGTGCGCAGACCCTCTGAATATGGAGGGGGTGGGGGGTGATGAAAGTTCAATCCGAGAAAGAAAAACCTCATTTTATCTCACTGTTGTATTGTATTGATTGGTATGGAACTGGGGCGTATATAGTGTGTGTACAGATCCGCCGAAAGTAACTGTATTAGAATAATTCAATACTTTGTCCCTCCTTTATTTCTATTCTCTGTGGTTCAGATATTATTTTATATGTGAACATGGTTTCTTACAGCAGATTCAAGACGACTACACATAATTTATTCATTTCCAGCAGTGAGCTTTTGCTCCTACACTATGGCCTCTTCCATTCTCTTGTGTCTACAAAGAAAAAGTAAACGGTTCTCGCCCCCCCCCCTCCCCATTTTTGTCACCCAATCGCGGCTACTGATTTCCAATGTATGGGCAATTTATTCTTCAAACTCATAGAGGTAACACAACTAACAAATAAAGTGTGTGCGAGTGTTAATAACAAAGTTTGCTAGAAAACGAAGTGAGATTGTCCAATTTCATAGGAAATAATGCACCTTCCTCCCCCTCTAGGTTCTTGGAACTTTCGTCAGGCTTGAAAATACTTAGTTTTTTAATAACATAATATTGTTTAATAACGGTGATAAGATTCCTCTACACTAAATTTCTAAGTGAGAGTATTGGGGGGCGCAGCTGCCCCGTCTTCCCCCCTCCCCCGTGCGGACGTCTTGAGTCGTATGTGTGTGTGTACACCCCCCCCCCACACACACACACACACAAAACTGCATATAGGTATATGCAAGCGCCGATCTGGAAAACTTGAAAAGTCGGATACTTGATCTGTGTCTAAGAAAGTAAGATCAAGTTGAAAAAAATATGAAAATAAGTATTCAGAAACCTTGAAAAGTGGGGAATATTATACATTGCTGTGTCCGCCGTCGATATGGCTTTTTCGCATATTTTAAACACATGTTTTATACAACAGTTACTCCAAAAAGAAATGCATGAAAGGAATTGTTCTCTGCAGCTGGAGCCATAGTTCTCATATTTCCACTGTACAAATATACTGTTGGAAATAGATTTGAAACATTCTGGAGAAGTCAGGTATTTTTTTTGGCAAAATCACTGGTAACCGTGAAATAATAAGATCCAGTTTTGTTTTCACGAATAAATGAAAAAGTGAAGTACAAATGGTAAGCATTGAATGTGATTAAATGTAATATGTAGTAAGCGAATAAATAACTATGAAAGATGAAAATTGGTAGATCTGTTGTAAGGATAAAGAAGTCTTCCATACTTGGTTGCTGTTGTAAACAAGAATATACTTTATAAACAGTTTCGATCGTTTTGGTGGAACTGGTCCGCTACAGGCAGAAAATCTGGATATATACGAGATTTATTTTCTAAATTGAAACCATAGTGCACATGGACCAATCTGAACCGAGCCAATACATTTCTACCATTCCCGCCACATGGTTCGTCCTTCCCCATTCCATATCCTTATTCGCAATTAATGCGATGTTCAGGGAACCCACCCGCCACATTCTGCCAATTTTACTGCTTGCAGGCGTCCTCCAATCTTAAACGAACTACCGATGTTATTTATCATACAGAGAGTTTCTTTTACAATGATCGTAGTAAGTTTGTTACTGTGTTGGAACACACTGCGTAACCATCTAGAGCTTTTTTTAAAAGTTACATTTGCCAAGCCTGTTGCAGAATATCGATCCAATCGGCGGTCGAATGTGACCTTGAGCATTCATCACAACTTCTGCTAGATTAGAGTCCAGGAAATTAGTGTCCTTTGTCTAGGCTTTCTTTGGAGTGCTCTCTGAGAGAGAAATGTGCTTGCCCTTGCCTCTTTGTTTCTTGGCTTTGAGTTTTGTTTGGCTTCTGCAAACAGCCATAATAACAGAGAACGTTGCTTCTCTCGTCTGGGCTCATTAGGTTACATTGTGGGGAGAGTGTGTCCCGAGAGAGCCATGTTTGGGTCTTCACGGAAGCTAGTTAATTCAAGTGAATGCGCTGGTTTTCACCAGAATGCTTTGCTTTTGACTGGAATTGTCATTAGTTCAGTGGCTCCTTTCGTTGCACGGTACATCCATTCCTTCCTTGATTTCTGAGAAATCGCACTTTTTATTAGAAAAATTAAAGGTGTATCCGATCAACATAAATCCACGTATTGCGCACTTTCTTTCATTACTCACTTTACAATGTACCCGGCTATACTATTTGTCCATTTGTATTTCTAACTGTTTAGACTAATCGCGACGATGAAGATGAAATTGATGAGGCAACGTGGACGCCTTGTTAAGAGCATAGTGCATAGTGTTTATAATTTCAGTTGTAGCTGTAAGCAAAGTTATGCCGGATGCTTAGTATTTTTTATGTGTATCACATTATCACCTAAAAAATAGCAGAGATCAAGGTTGTATCGGGCCTGCCTCCACTCCCCCCTCCTCCCCAAAGCACGGTGCAATGTGCACGAGGAACTTTGCCTGACAACCTACATTTTAAATATGTTTTTTTTATTCTGAGCTCCCATTTAGATGGAGACTCCTTGTAACCCCCCCCCTCTTCCCATCCTAATTCCTTTACATTTTGCCCTACATACAAAGGAATGCTCATGCCATTTATTCGACACCCGGAAGTTTTTGTGATAATTTAGAGAGTTTTCCTAAAAAAAGAAAGGAAAGGAGAGAAGAACGCCTTGTTAAATGAGAAGTCATGCTGCCATTTACGGTCATACAGCAGTGATGCTGGTATATGTATAATGTATTCGCTATCCAGAAAACTCCTAGTGCTAAGGTTGGTATCAAGATATTCGAAACAAGACTATTCCAAGAGTCTCGTGTCGTTCGGAAGTTTGGTGAATTGAAATGCAAAGAATATGAAAGTTGTTTACTCTGCGACTTTTCTAGTCTGATTATGTATGGATTATCAACTTAGGTTTTTAGTTAAAAAAAGAAAAACTCATAAAATACTCGAGACGGAACCGAGAAAAAGACGAGCTTTTGTAAGACAAGACGGGAGAGACCGTCGTGACCCTGACGTGAGAACACGAAGAGCGGGTCTTGACCAAGAAGGTTGATTGAGTATGGTGCGAAGAGTTATACCCAATGTGGTAGACCTTCATTAGGCGCCTTAAACACACCAAGAAACTTTCAGGCGGGGAGGTGCTTATTGGGCAATACCCTTTATCCAGGTATTAGTCACTGGAGCAACTGCGGAATCGCTGGCGCCCGGAAATACGTAAGAGAAGACAATGTACAACTTCAAGACATTGACGTAAAAGCCGCCGAGCGGAGCGTGGATGGGATGTAAAATTGTATAATTACACAAAAAAGGGGGGGGGGGGAGAGGGGTGGCATTGCAAAGTAGCTTTCGCACCGTTGCCTTTTTGGGACAAATCTGAATAGCACGCTGAATCAGAACACCCAGGACATTTACAGTGATGTGGTTTCATATTGAAAAGTTAACGGCACCCTTTTCGCAACGGGGTAAACTTAGGAAGCACCTTTATTTATTTATATATATATATATATATATATATATATATATATATATATATATATATATATATATATATATATATATAAATACAAAATGGGGGTTTCCATTTAAAATTTCACAGTTGTTCCCCGCCCCACCCCTAGGGGGCGGGGGTGGGGAATCAAGTGTGATATCATTGAATAGCTTTCTTCACTTATTCAACATGTATTTTTTCGTTTTCCGATTCGATGTGTATTTCTCACGATATGTGACCGCTCCGGGACTTTTGGACCACCCGGTATATAGCTACCAAGCGTCTCTATAGTTGAGCCATCTTTACTTGTAGTTGACGATGGTATCGTTTAAGGAAAGTTGTGCCAAGTGACCCTATTGCCTCCACTAACCCCCTCAGCCCGCCAATGCATTCCAAATACACGTTGTTGTTGTTGTTTTAAGTCCACTGTATGCACAGATAGGCTACTCGGGACTGGACTTAACAGTTTAAAGAGGAATCCGAACAACTCTGGGCCTCCATCGGGTATCCAACCTGTGACTCGTTAATTACAAGGTCGCGACGTTACCACTACGCCACCTCCACCCTCTTCAGTTTCCTAGATATATTTGATTGTGAAGTAGTGGTTAGCGTATCACGCTGCAATGCAAGGTTTTATTGATTAGATCGTTACACCGACAGTGAGAAGTGCATTTTAGGTGTATTCAGCATTTGTTCCTGTCGTGTTTTGACAACAACAACGAATCACACTCTCCCTTTCTGAAAACGAGAATAACTGCTTACCAGGCTAACTAGTTTCTGGCAAGAAGCTGTCGCTTTTCTTTACATTGTTAAATTTCTGGTTTCACTAAGTGAGCTTCTTGGTATTGAGGAATGTCTTGAAAGCCGATGATGGATGGATTGTTTTTATGGTGATTTCGTGTTCGCGATGCATGGAGAAAATGCAGAAGACAAATTCGTTTCATGGATATTTTCAAAAGAGTCTTGCGAAAGTACACTTCCCTTTTTAAAAGTTCAGCGATCGTTGTTCGGTTCTCGATTTATTGTTGCCTTCCCTCGTCAATACAGGTTGGTCACAAAGTCTGGAACCAGTAGGAGAACAGATGAACAGCAGATTTCCTTAATGCAAAACGTGCTTAACCAGTCTCAACGCACTTCTTCAAACGTTTCAACATGTTTCCTTGAATTCCTTTTCAAAGTATGAGGATCCATGGCAGCCGTTGTAGTGGTTATCCTTTACCTGAGATCCAGATTCTGGGTTTTCACTGAAGGTATACAGCCGCTACTTCTGGGATGTGAAGTGTAGGTGTAGTTTTAAATGACTTTGTGTGGCCACCGGATGGTTGGTTATACATTAAAATATAACCAGACCTAAGATCCCGTGAATCTCCGCACAAGAATTCGGAAGGACCTCGTTGCCTAAACTCAAGTTTTTCTCTATCTACGTAGTTTTGCATAATAAGCAAATTCTGTTCCTTTGCGTGGCCGCCTACAAATTACACAATGAGGTGTAAGCAAGTATGAATCCCGACATTCACACAAAAATTCTTGCCTTTAAACGGCAAGCAGTCGTCCTCTTTTCGAAGCTGCCTTGAGAGTATGGCTGTAATTAATTTGGGAACGACATGATTATTGCACATAATTTCCAAGCATGGTCATCGGCAAGCCTATACCCGAAAGACTTATCTTTCGCCTCGAATTCCACACCGAGAAGCATGCACAAACTGCGCCAATCTTTTAGATGCATTTCCTTGAGGCTTTTCCTCGCTTCTCTTGTCCTGGTCAACAATCTGCGGCGATTGTGACTTATTCGGGTGAAATTCGTTTATTTTACTCTTTCAGGTTTAAAATCTATGTATAGGTTTGTAGTACAAAACATGAGTGGTACGTAAGTCCAAAAGATTACATAAATAGTTACAACTCATTAGAAACACATAAAATGGAATACATAACACAATTTATTATAAAGCAAAGACATTACAAGAAAATGTACAATACGAAACACAATAACATAGAAAAAAATCAAAATGTTCCTTTAGAAGAGGGTAAACGAGTAACAGACTTCGAATGATGAGGTCATCAAAACATGGATCATATCAAGGGTTCTTCTCAGGCACAGTCTCGTTTTGGCACCATCTCTACCGTCAGTACTCTAGAGGAAAACTTGAAGACATGCAATTCTCCAGAATGAAAAATAACAACATAGTCCGTAAAGTGAATGTCATTTTCGGAAAACTCATTGAGATAAACTAGTAGCTAGATATCGAATTCAGAACCACTTGCATCAAAGGTTATTGGCATTTTCATTGTGCAAATTTATAGACTAGCTTAGATCATCCTTAGAACCTGTAAGTCGTTTTTAGTATTTTGAACTCTATATAAGGTACACCATATTTTTATGTAGGTCTGTAGAACCCAGGGGGAAAAAATATTTATTTGTCACATTTAATTCTGGCACTTACGACTTTCTCAAACCGTTCATGTTGAGCATCACTTTCTCTCACCCATTTCCACCTTTTCTAACAATGATTTAGTTCTTAGAAGTGCTTTCATTAACCCTCTAAGTCAGTGCTGCACCTGGCTAGACTTTCTCCAAAAGTTTTAATTCGGCATATCAACGTTGAAGAATTAGATTTACGATCAGTGCTCCACCCGGCTCATTGACCTAGCGCGTTAAGTGGTCGACTTTCGAAGTCCGAGTTCCGACATGGGTGTTCTTTGTGAGTGACCCTCAATTTCGTGTAATCATCACTCATCCCCATTGATGCGATTAGCCAAAAGTGGCAGAAAGCGATGTAAAATAACAACAAAAAGTTTAAAACTATCTCACCACCGAAGGTACCGAATTTTGCTTGGCTTTGGGTATGTTGAATGCGCCTTCAATTTAATCTTTCATATCCATGTTGTTGTCATTAGCCTAACGTGGCAGAAAAGCGATTTAATTTTATTTAGAAAAATACATACATAGTAAATTGCACAAGTAGTGCCTGAAGTACACTTAAGAAGTACTAAGCCTGGAAAGTGTTACTATTTTATTTCTTTTAAAATTTAAATAGTGTGTGCTTCATCAAAGGAAAACTGAAGGAAGCAATAGTTTTCATTAGGTCGAAAACAGTGTTTGTGTCAGTTGTGCTGTAACCATTATTGATCTCGTGAAAACTCTGTACGAAGAATAAATATTATAGCTTCTATTTTCGTAGTGGTATTCTATAGCTGTGTAAGTAAATTGACAAGCTATGAAACAAAGTTGTATCAGTAGTATTTTATTTATTATTATAGTTTTCTAACCTCATCTTCATGGGTGCAACCCACAAAACCCAACTTCCCACATAAGGCAACCATGAAATTTAGTTGTTTGAATTATTTGACGTCGCTTTCCTTACAATTGTGGCTAATCACGATAATGGGGATGTGAGATGATCAGACGAAATTGATGAAGAACGCCCATGTCCAGGCCGGAACTCGAACCCGAGAACTTCGGCGGCGAGATCGCTTCGTTTCGCGCTACTCCACCAGGTGGCGAAATCTTAGCGGCACTAGTTAGTTGCAATGAAATTAAACTTAATTGGAAATTCAATGCATAATTTCAGTTCTTCTAACCAGATTATAACATCAAACTTCACGAGTTAATAAACAACCTTCCCACGGTGAGCGGGAAAGCCCAACGAACTATTTCTTTAGTTCTCTTTCATTGGCACCTAGAGGAGGGATACGTCCGTTCCATCGGGAGTAGAGGGGCGAGAGGCGCCTCAAGGTTGAACCAGTTATGAGAGCGAATTTTCAAGCTTTTGTGCCTGTGGGATTTCCTTTACCGCAGAAACAGACCTGTAAATATAAACACAACAAGGACATTGAGAAGTGTGGGTAGATGTGTTTATATGCTCTAGTGGTTCGATCATAATAAGAACTCATCCAGTTTTATTGGAAATAACTAGATTAGCACAAAGGATGAAATGGCATAGCATTTTACTCTGGTTAGCATTTGTAACATAATGTAGTTGGTTGAAAATCTAAAATAGGTAAATATTAATAATAGTGGTGGGAAAAATAGGTATCATTTTGTAAAAAGTTTTGTTCAAAATTTGGCAAGAGAAAATCTGCGTAAAGAAGTTTATTTATCTCTTACCTCCAACAGAGAAAAATTCTCCAGAATTCTTACATAAGGCGATTATGTACATATCACATACATATAACAGAAGAATATAATAATACTAATCCATATTTTATATCCATAATCCATATCCACTTCGTAGCTGGTGCTCGTAATTTTCTGACGTAGACTTTCCCACAGCGGTGGATAGGCAGAGGCGGACATGTTGCTTGGCCTGCCCGTTCACCTGATGTGTTCCAACTTGATTTTTTTTGTGGGGTCGTCAAAAGTGTTGTCTACGAGAGACACCTATGAGTAATGTAGATGAACTCTTGGCAAGAATCCTTGCAGCCTGTGATCTGGTCCGAACGACTCCTGGGATATTAGAGCGGATGCGACAGAGCTTATTATGACGCTGTCATGCCTGTATCGAGGCAGGGAGACGTCACTTTGAACAACTGTAGTAATAATGGCAGCAATTACTACTCCTTAAAGCCACTACAGTGATTCTTCTGTGTTTGTTTTCCACTTCCCCATACATCTTTTATGGTTCCTCTCTGCGTTGTGCGTGGTTGCCTGCCCTTCGAAGGTTTTGGCTTGTAACTTTTGACATGGGTATTTCCGGACCAGGGTTCCCTATCTCATTTTGTTGGTTTGTTCCCTTCCATCATCCCTGCAAGTCTGTAACACGGTCACAGAAACACCCTGTATATAGAACCCATTTGACTATATGGTGCTCTCTGTCAGGAAATATAAGATATATTGATTTTTTGAAGACACGAATCTTATCTGGCTTATACTTAGAAACAAATATTCCCAATGATAGATGAAGATCAAAATTACACATTGCAGCATCCGTAGCTGAATGGCTTAGCGTAGCGCACTACCGAAATTGTTGAACGCCAAGATATTGATAACGACATAATCAGTTACTTACTAAGTACGATAAATCCTTGGTTATAATATTTTATTTTCCTAAGATTGTAACAGGGTTCTCACTGACTTGGGAAAGATAATTTATTATTATTATTTTTTGTTTGCCGAAGTTAGAAACCGAAAACATATTCACTCATTCCTTCCAACTGTTTTTTTTTTTGGGGGGAGGTAAATTTCGTATAAAAATGTTAATTTGTTTCCAACATACAAATTTGAAAGCATAACATTTTGTAGTGTGTTAACTTTCCAGACGACTTCATGATGGTTGATTTAAAAGTACCAGGAAATCCTCGAAAGGTTTAGCAGAGTGAATGGAAACCCTGTTGCTTACTGTCCGAAAATGCCTAGACGGTCTGCATTAATATGGCCTCTTGTTTTTCTGGAAGATTTAAGCAGTTTCATCTCGTTTGCACTTCGATACATTCTTGGTTCCATGCCCACCGAAACAAGGCGAGTGCACGAGAGACGTACCCAAAGTTGAAGTGTTTTACTTTAGTACAGATACCGACCTTGTTAAAACCAGCGGACTTCGATGGGAAAGCCCAATGTAAATCGGATATCCTCCAGTCTGAAGGTTTATTGCCGTATGTACACGGCTAATCCATCTCTTCCTATCCTGTAGACGTTGCAATGAAATCTGATTCTCACCTTCGTTGAGAGGATAGACTCCGAAATGCAAACGTTGAAGACAATGAAAAGCGAAACATATTAACCAAGCTTGGAGGAGTAATCGTGTACAGAACGCTGGTAGGATTGAAGGAGCAGTAGGTGACCACTGAGTGAGTGAGCTTTTAAGTCCACTTAAGTGACCATTGAAATGAGCGTTGCAAAGAAAGGGGCGGCACCATGGAACTTGCAAGTACGAAGTAGGCTTCAACACACAAGGACTCGAACTTGAAACACGTAGAGAAAGAGAGGATCCTTGATTTTTTTACGTCTCCGCCCTTGAATAGGCCACCCAGACTCTTCAGAGATTTCTATTGTTTTTGAGTGATTTTTTCCCTCTCGAAGTAATTGCCCTCTGGCATGCAGATGATGGCCCTTTAGGTGAAGAGCACTTTGAAGACTAGCTGTCGCTTAGTGCCATTTCATGGTCCCCCGCCTGCATTCCTCGAACTCTCCATAAAACTCTGACATTTCTTTCTGAGCTCTTGAGCCCCTTCATTAACAAAGGATACCTGTTGGCCTTGGCGAAGGAATCAATGAGACTATCCACCAGTGCAAGTTATTTGCCGATAGAAGGTCCGGTTTCCTTCTGATTTTATTGTTCTGTTATGTCATTGCAAGTACACTTCTTTCTCCTTCGGCCGAATAGAGTCATTGCATAATGTAACGTGCAAGTATTTGCAACTTTGGAGACCTCAGTCGCAGCGTATTTGGAACATGACTGAATATAGAGACGAAAATTTTGCAGGAATAGAAAAATATATTGTTCTTTCAAAACGGTGTCGAGTGAACTATACGACAGTTATTGTCACTGGCTCTCGTTATCTAAAGTGGAGGAGACTGTACATTTTAATCATATTTGTATTACAGGTAAAAACCATAGATCGTCTGGGCTTTGGAATTCTTGAATAGAAAACAAAATAACGACTTCACATGTAACAGTTTCAATATTTATATCAATCCTTGGATCACAAAACAGGGATTTAAAATTTATCACAATCAGCGATACGCCATAAGCTTTAAGTTTACATCTAAACTCGCTGTCTGCACGTAAAATATGTGAAAAATACGTTGGCATCTAGTTGCATTCTCTACGTAGACAATGTAAACTACAATGTACCCAGGTTACCAATGTTTTGAAGTGAAATTAACGGTTTTCAATCACAATGCTTTGTATCCGCCTTGTTTGAATTCTAAAGTAAAATGAAGTAAGTCTGGCATCATTTAGGTAAAAATTAAGTGTTGTTCTTTCTGCCAGATTGCGATTTCTGTGTTGAAATGATGAGAGGTGTGCACACCAAATATATTCATGGAAAACCTCCAGTTATACTTGAATCCTGTCTCACTTTTTCCCAATAGATAATACTTGAAGGAAAATGCGATAATTTTTCCTGTAAATGCGAATGTTTTCAGGCGGATACGAAGCATTGTGATTGAAAACTGTTAATTTCACTTCAAAACATTGGTAACCTGGGTACATTGTAGTTTACATTGTCTGCGTAGAGAATGCAACTAGATGCCAACGTAGTTTACACATATTTTACGTGCAGACAGCGAGTGTAGATGTAAACTTAAAGCTTATGGCATTTCGCTGATTGTGATAAATTCTAAGTCCCTGTTTTCTAGTTCTATTGTTCATGAAAACCGCACGAGGGATCTGATCAAATGTGAGGGACGTGAGAAAGAACCTTTTCCCCGTTTTGTTCGTAGTGTTCTTCACAAGAGGGGCATGGAGAATGACCTCCATCACACTAAAGGAAGTGGTAAACTTCCTTTTGTCCACTTAGCATTCTTCCAGTTCCGCCCTCATCACTGAACAACTATGGAGGCACTCAGTTTTTGGTGCCAGGCTTTTAATTGCCCAGAGCACCCTCCAACGAACAAGAGAGAACATGATTAGTTGATTACGAGGACTGTCATTAAACCGAGCATACAAAAGAGGCATTATTAATAGAAGCAGCCTTCCTCCCGTTAACCTTATCAACTTCTTCGCCCTTGGAATGCTCGAGGCAGCTACCAGCAGACGGGGTTTAATTTACTGGACAAGGAAGTGCGGGCGCGACTCTTCCTTGTTGGGAGGAAGATGGGAAAGAATGTGTGCAACGTGCAATTGCACGCGTCGGTCATGTGCATAGCTTCCTCAAATGCGGTGGTGATGCATACTGGGATATGGGTCTCCTGATTGCGCACTTCCTGAGTGTAGTAACAGTACACACAGTGGCGTCGCCAGAAATTTTTCTTATGGCGGGCTCAAGGGTGGATAAAATATTTTTAGGTGGGCTCTGCTTTCGTGATTTTCAAGGTGGAGGAACGTTTCATGACGGTAAACCCATCCCCCCTAATCAACGTTGTGCTGTACCAAGGCATTCTTGTTCATGACTTAAATTCATACCTATAATGCAATTATTACAAATATTTTGTATGAATTTTTTATTAGTGTTAAAAAATTCAGCATATTAATTTCCTGTATTTTGTAAAAAAGAAAGGAATATAAAGATAAAGCGAAATACGCTTTCATCAGTAAAGTCTCTATGCTTTTACAAGACAAAGGAAACTTGTAAACGAGCAACGCAATGATGGGGAAAATAATTTTCAACTGATAACATTAAAAAATGATTGAATTTATCAAAACTTATTTAGTCACAGTTACTGGAATAGTAAATAGAATTCTGGAATAACCATTTTAATCAAATTTATTCAATAATTTTTCTTATTTTTGTATGTTTTCTCATTGTTTTTTTATGTGTTAAAAGTTTCATTTAATCAATTTGGCGTCCCCAGGAGACGGCTACCAGCGCGGTCGTTCCGCTTGCTCATCCCAAGGGCAGAGTTAAAATTTCGTTCAAAGTAGGCAGCAGCGTTTTTAGGATGACGTAAAATTTACATTTACAGTAAATGCTAAAGCTCCATGTTAGTCGATTTACAAACACACGCGCACTAACGAACGAAAACTACGGTGAAGAATGAATTAAGAAAATTTAAGACTGAAAAACAGAACTGCATCACTGCTCGCATGCACTAAGAATGAAACGTTGCGAATAAACTACGGCTGTTAAAATCAATTTGTTCAATTGTAAATGAAGTCCAACAAAGGAAAACAAATTATCAAAGATGACGCTGCTTCAAGGAAAACACGAGAACAGAACAACAATCGTCAAGAACGAAAACCGTTCGACGAAAAGCACTGCGGCATCTCCTAACCGCGGAAGAATGACGTATTAATTAAATGTGTATATTTAACACGTTAATGAAAGGAAACCAACTCGGATGGAGAACCTAGAAACGTTCTTCCTTTTTGTATTGAAACTGATCTATGTTAGTCAATTTGCTAGGCCGCTTTCTGTGCTTTATACTACGTATAATTATTTATCAGCTTGTTACTTTGCGTTATCTAAATAATATATACCATGTATTTATTCTATTTGGGTGGGCAGATGGGTGGGCTGAAACTAACCCACCCTCTCCCACCCAGTGGCGACGCCCCTGAGTACATACAGGGCGAACTGACACAACATTAAAGTTAATCTCTCTTTCTATTCTTGGATATCTTATGTCGGGACGATGAGGATGAACTGATGAACACACACACGACCACCTACCACTGGAATCGTTCGATTGATGGAAATATGCTGACTCAGCATTGTCACCGTCTTGTGAGTCACGAACACTTCTGGGATGTGCAACCCCATTGAAAGTCAGCGGGAACGTTACAACACAGAAGTGTTTGTGACACCAATTACCGATTCTTCAGCACAATTTTTGTGCAATCCTCGCGAATCCAAAATTCATTTATTTCCAGAATCAAATCTGGCATTGTTATTAGGATTTGTGCGTATGTGTGTGCTCGCGCACGAGTTCGTACGCTCGCGCCCATACGAATTGTAAAACGCGTGTCAATCCAGAGACTCTTGTTTATGACCGGTAGACACTTATACCTAGGTAAAGCTTGAAATATTTTATTTGCTACACAGACAGGATCTGAGCCAAACTATTTCTGCCAGTTCATATTATAAGTCAAAGACTTCACTGACCTAGTAGGTTCGGTCACCCCTGCTGTAGACTTTTATTTTGCAGAAAAGAGTTGGTGTCGTAGCATTGTGGTTAGTTTAGGTCTATTTTCTATCTCTATGTTAATGGCGATGCTGAGATTGAATGATGAATTGATGAAATGGATGATGCGACAAACAAAGATGTATCCATGCCTTACCCAGGATTCGAATCTAGTATCTCTAGCTTTGTAGCGTGTTATGCTAATTACTCCGTCACGCAAGCTGGCAAAGTGTTATTCTGTAGACATGTTAACATAGTCTTCAGTGCCGTTCATCGTTCGTTACTTTCAACAAAATTAACAGAAGCATAATTGTCCGAAAGTTTGATTTTGTATTACAGTTCGATTGTAGGAATGTGTAAACGTTGATGCAGAGAAATTTGATCCACTAGTTGTAAATCTTTTGTAATAAGCATTCAAAAAATTAATATTACATCTCGACTATATACTACTGTAAAACTACATTTTAACCCCCCCCCCCCGCCTCCCTCTCTCTCTGTAGTAATTTCGTAAGGGAAATCTACGACTTATTTGTGAACAGCTTTTTGTCGTTATACTTGTTTCGTCTTTTTACGTCTCGAATGTCCCTTTTGTTACTATTAGTATCTAATGCAATGGAGGCGAAATGTAATTCTGACCAAACTCGCTGAGTACACCTCTTTATGGCGTCCACAAAAAATAACTTGGATAACTAATTATATGACTTGATTTCGCAATATGGCGCGACAACTTTGTGTCCATCGTTTTTACTTGCGTATAGGTAACCAGATTTATAAGACCACGTATCACGATAACGAGTAAAGTATTCTCAAAGACTTACAACAGCTTTTTAGTTTACAATTTCTCAATACCTTTCGTTACTTTTTTGTGGATTAATTCTTTGTTTAGATATAGCTATTTGCTCACGGTATCATAACTGTATTTGTTATCAGATAAGTTCGAGTGTCATTTGTTCTTCCCCCTGATATTAAAAATTGTATGGATAGGTTTAGTCATCAAAGAAGTTCACTGTTTGATTAAATCAATGAAGTTAAGATGTATGTCCCCATGGAAAGGATTTTTTTTTATCTTGTCAAGTAGGAAGATAAGGCTTGTTTACTTTTACGACGAAAGTATTACCGTAAAGACTTCCCCCATGAATTTGCTCATTGGGGAAGCTGGTCTAACCCTATTGGTGGTGTTACACGACGCTTCAACGTCCCCATCTTTATATCCATCATTGTTGTCTGATGGAGAGAGTAGAGAGTCCTGTGTTCAAGTTGTCTCAGTTGGCGCATGTGAAGTCCGGAAAAATGACGTAGGAAGAATGACAACAATTAAGCTGTCCGTAAACGATCCAATTACCGACGAACAACACATTGAATTCCACGTTTAAAGGAAGAGCACACGTCATGTTTTCTTGAATTTGTGGTTAACATCCAAGAATTTCTATTTAGTAGGAACGGGTTCTAAATACAGGCTTTCAAGGCAGATTATCAACTAATCGGAGCACATGCTATTGACATCAGTTATCGAAAAGATCCATCTAGGTACAGAATGCTGTTTATTTCTATTCTGTGGTGAAGAGAAGGCGACGCAGCAAGTCTAAACATGTAGTTGTTACTTGCGAGAAAATATAGGAGCAGCGGGGAACATTCTTGTTTGCATTTATTTAATCGAAATTATACAAAAAAAATAATAATGCATATTTCTACAGCAGTAATTGATGTGATGATTATACATTCGACAACCAGTCCTAAAATATATTTTGTGTTGATCCTAAAGTGTAACGAGCCATTTGCGGCTTCACTTTGGGTTTGGATAACAAAGTGGAAGACAACCAACCACCTATGGTAGAAGTGGTGTTCTATGAAATTATTCACTCAGTTTCTGTGGGTCCTCAGACAACGTTTATAATGTGGAGAAAATATATCACACTTCTTTCGAGTTTCTGATGTACCACCTTCTGAAAGAAAATTATTATTTACGGTTAATCTACAATTTGTTTCTTTTTCTTGCTGTATACACTGCCACCTTTTGGAAAAATACGAAATTGTTGTCCAGTTTTCTTTGATCGTGTACGGGTACATTTTCAGATCTCTTTTAAGATTTCCGGCAAGAACGTTGTTCAACGAATTTCAATTGTCGATCTTGTTGGATCATGAATGACCTGTTTCAGTGTTAATTTAATCGTGTACGGACGCCTTCAGACGCACTGCTTCCCCAAAATATCAGATTTCGTATCTGTGTGGAAGTTTACATGGATTTGGCTACTTTGATATCACTGAATGGTTTTGCGAAGATTTCATGACTATGAATTTAGAAGTTAGACAAAGATAACTCTAAAAAGATAATTGGAGGCTGGTTGTGGGGCTAGTTCTTCTCAAAGGCTTAGTGCTTCATTCTCCACACACGCAGAGAGAGTATCTCCATTATAGCATCCTATTGTAGAATATTTGGGTGTAAACTTCCCTTGTTAAAGTTACTATTTAATTACATTTCACGCTTTGTTACTTCGATATTTTAGAACGCTTTCGTGCTCCCTTTCCAGCTTTGATCCCTATTGTGTGTGTGTGATTTATAGGCGTTTCACAGCATATGAATTCACCTTTCGTAAATCCACGTAATTCACTGTGGAAAACATTTTGGCTGTATTTCACTTAGTTTTAAGTGAGGGAGTTTCAATATTTCTAATTGATGTAAGGGGAGACCTTTTGGGAATACACTCAAATGTCTGCCTATGTTCCACGTCTTACACCCCGGGCTGCATTTGCAGGCTAATAGACTCTGACGCTTGGCTCTGACCCCCGGGGGTCAGTGTGTTGTGCATGCAATACTCTGTAGGGTTTGTTTGTGATTCTCCCTTCGTCCATTTAGTCTTATCGCCAGTCATCCCATCGTCACGGTTAGCCAAAAGTGGCAGAAAGGCGATGTAAAATAAACTCGTCAAAGAAACTAACCTTTCTAGGCTCGCGGGTTCGAATCTCGGCCTGGGCATGACTGTTCTTTGTGACTATCCCTTCATTAATTTCATCATATCATCACTCATCGTCGCGATTAGCCAAAAGTGGCAGAAAAGCTAAGGTAAATAAAAATCCGACCAAAATTTTCGTTGGCCCAAGTTTGTTTGCATGAAAAATATTCAACATGCATACTTAGCTAGCTTCATCTCTGAAGAGTTCTTTTTGGAGTCAGATCGACATATTTCCACTTCTAATCCTTAGCAATAAAGTGGAGTGTCGCGTACCTTTAGTTTGCTGACTCTTTCTTAACAGTCAGACACATTCTTAAAAGTGCATTATTTCCTCTCTCCTGTAAATTTGATAAATTGGAGTTATGTCCCTCTGGAGAAAGAAGTAACAGCAAGAAAATTATGGATATGAAACTGGAACCTAATAGATTTCAAATTTTTCACACAATTCCCTTTTTATCTTTTCGCTTAAAATTCGATCCGAATTTCCTTGCCAAAAATTTACCTTCATTTGGCAACACTGATTCTGACTGGGAATCGTACCTGGGACCTCCGTGATAGCAATCTCAACCCGATCAACGGTTAACGGAAGATAAAGCTTTTTGTTGTTGTTGTTGTTGTTGTTGTTGATTCTGTTGGACGATAGTGCTAGTCATTTGAGCTTAGAAAGGAAATTGCGTAAGAACCTGTTTCTACATTATTATCTTGTGCATTCTTATGTATGTCTTGCACCAGCATTACCGTACTGCAGTCGCTGCTACCCTGCACTGTTTCAGACTTGAAAGACCTTGCCCATATGACCAAAAGACATTGACTTATATTATTATTTTTTTTTACTCTCAGATGCCTACACATTCCAATTATTTTGTTCCATTTACTTCTCGGTCTATACGTCGGCGAAACTGTTCTTATTTCATTGATTTTTTCCAGCAGTTTGATCGCTTGTCAACATTATGTCAGAAATGGTAATGTCTCGCAAGATGACGTACTCTCCAGGAACAGGTAAACTGGTTGGTATGTGGTAAACCATATGGCATGTGGCTCTCTTGTCCAGTCATCCACCTAGACCGGATGGATTGAGGTCAACCTGTCGCATGGTTTTCAAGTTTGACGTCAGGTCACACAAAGATGTGAAAGTTGAAGGGATAAGGTTTTAGATAGAAAAAAACGAGAAAGGTTGGTTGCCTTTCGAAGCATCTTGTTTCCACCGAAACAGCGTTGCCAGTGTTTTACTCTGCCGAAAAGTCGATGATGGGTTGTACTACGCAATTCAGTCATGTTAGATGTTTACCTTCATTGGGATGAGAGGGAGATGTCAGTAGCTATCATATATCCAAACTGATAAAAACTATATGGTTGGTGATCGATCGCAGAATGGTATGTGTATTCGCGAACAAAATAGATTAGTAACTGCAGGTAGGGAGTTTGGATTGAGTTTCAGCCAAAAATAATAATGAAATGCGACTACATATCGAGCCATTTTGCATTATCAGCCTCAGAGCGAGTCTCGTTATCCTAATTGTCCAATTACATTGCGTCGTTCTCATAAGTTTATTGACGTTATCCCAACGAAGGGCCAATCCATTGACTTGTAGCGAACTCTGTGTTGTTAGTATCTTTGCTGGCTTGCCTTCTACAGATTACCATAGACTTTATGCAAATAACATTTTACAAATCACGAAGACGAATTGTGGATCATAATGATGTATGAGATAGAAGGGAAGAAGCTTTTTTTTTTCAAATGTGGATGGTGTCGACTCAAATCTGAGCAGTACAGTGGCCAGAAATGGTAAAATCGAAGAGGAAAAAAGTAGACTTCGTGTAAACACCTATGGAGACACAACTAGTGAATGAAATGTAAGAGCTTGTACTCAAGCCATTTGTAAATTATTTCAAGTTTACTGTGTAAATTGAACACGCTCCTATTTGTTTTTAAGAAATGCATTTTTACGTGTTCTGGTGCAGAGCTTGCAAGCAGCTGCTTTGGCGTTTTGTCTCAATCCTTAAAGCTCTCGTTGCTTGAAGCGAAGAGAATAAACATGGTGATGGACAATTTGTTTGGTAATAATTATGCATTCCTTTCCTTTGTGTTCCTTTACAACCTTACCTACATATTCTTGTGGATTGAAATTGAAAACGGCGAACAAGTTAATGTTATCAGCGCACGCGCGTCGTGTGTTTTGTATTCAATAGATCAATATTCACCATTGTTGTTAACCTGCGAGTAATTTGCGTGGGCTCATGGTCGTGGCCGTATATAAGAGGAGAACAGGTCCAAACCCTACCATTGGTTTAGTAAACATTTTGCATCAATTGAATAATCACATCAACATTTGATCAAATCGCTGTAATATTTGAAATCATGTAACTAACTAACTAACTAACTAACTCTCTAGCCTTCTTAAACCCGAAGGTTCATGGCTGCAGCAACACAGGCCTTCCATCTTTCCCTATCTTGAGCAAGATCTATATACTCTTTTCCATCCCTACCGATTTCCTTTAGGTCCATCTCAACGTTGTCCCTCCATCTTCGTCTTGGCCTTCCTACAGGTCTCTTACCATCAGGTTTCCCAACAAGAACCTTGTAAACTCCTCTTTCCTCTCCCATTCGTGCCACATGGCCTGCCCACCTAAGTCTTCTTGATTTAATTATTCTAATAATATCTGGACATGAATACAAATTATGTAGTTCTAAATTATGTTACCTTCTCCACTCACCTGTCTCCTCATCCCTTTTAGGTCCAAAGATTTTCCTAAGGATCTTATTTTCAAATACTCTCAATTTATGTTCCTCTTTTAATGTAAGGGACCAAGTTTCACACCCATATAATACTACAGGCAAAATTACTGTTTTGTATATTTTAACTTTTAGTTTCTTAGATATTAAACAAGAAGACAAAAGTTTATGAAGAGAGAAGTAACATGCATTTCCTGAATTAAGCCTACTTTTTATTTCCTCTTTAATATCATTTTCACTTGTTAATATTACTCCTAAGTATTTGAATTTGGAAACTGGTTCAAACGAGTTGTTATCAATAATTAGATTTTGATTATTACCTAACACTTGGTTTCGGCCTGTAAGCATATATTTAGTTTTCTCTTTGTTAACTTCCAAACCTATCTCTTTAGCAGTTTTGAAAAATATTTTAGCATTATTCTTAATCGTATTTATATCATCCCCCAGTAAGTCTACATCATCTGCATATGCTAACAACTGAGTCACACCATTTAATTTTAGTCCTTCTTTAGTTTCTTTGAAATCATGTTGAAAGTATAATTTATAGTTGAGAGACGGTCGAAAGTCGCAATGTATCGTCTTATATTCTTCATGTACAATAATTATTATTTTATTCATACCTTCAGAATAACTGAATCAGCATTCATTGTGTTCTAAAAAACGGAAATAAGGCTCTGGCGCGTGCACCCGCAGTCAGGTTAATCATCTGTTTGGTTTTATGTTATCCTGCGCCTTGTGCTTATGTATGAAAAATTCCTCGCACACAGCGCCCGCTTATATCATAGGTATGGAGGTTTTTTTTTCACCATGAAATAATAGTTTTAGATTTGGTGTATTGTTGCAAGAGACCTATCCAATATTTTGTTATAGTTATATGGCTTGTTCCATTCCCCAGAGCTGATGCCAGAGCATTTCGTCTGGAAATGCGAAGTAAAATAAAAGAATCAACAACAACAACAACATTCTTCATCCCCCCGAATGAGACATTTCCTCTACTATAAAAGGTCCTCAAAATTTCTTACGCAGACTGTGTGAGCACGCACCTGGTGGCGACGATTCTGTTGTCCCCATATACTGTAACCGTAAAAAAATGCCAATCTGCAGATGTCCTGATTATTGTCCTTAACCCCTCCTGGCTGATTTTTTTTATGTAGAAAACTGGTCCAGCCATGCAGTGGAATCGCCATCGATTAGCTTGCATGCAGTAAACTTTTTTTTTTGTTTCACTATAATCTTTGCAACACTGAATCGGATGGCCGAAGACGATGTGGGCCGCTTATAGGCTTCAAGGGCGTGTCCCAATTTGTTAGTCGCGTGGAACTTGTAGCCGCAGGTCACGTTAGCTTAAGCCGACTCTTTTGGATTCATTATACAGGCCGACAGGAGACGCTCAGTGAAAAGTTGGCACGAGAAACTACTCAGCGTTTTATTATGGCTTTTGAAAATGGGACGTTTGCGGAGACATCGAAAGGTGCATGCATATTAATCGAGGCGAGGAACTGCACGAATGTTTTTTTGTAAGGGTCTGGTAAGGGTTGAAGGTTAGCAGGAAGATCAACACCGAAAGTATTATTGTTTGCGGAAAGCGAAGGTTGAGATCGAAGAAAGTGCACTGTGTCCAGTGATGTGCACTACGCGTAAGCAACGGTAATCTACATCTGCATGTACACAACGTAGACCGTATATTACACGTGGACAAAGAAATTATGTCAACAACATGGCGACAAGCGTGGATTTATCAACGGTGCTTACAGAACTCGAATAGAATTTTTCCTCGCATTTCAATTGTTGAAGACGTGTGAGAGGTGCCATGCACTCTCCTTGCCGATTACGAACCATTTCCTGCTAAACATTAAACACAATGAATATACAAGGCTCATTCAATATATAACCGGAAATATGTTGTAACAAATATTTATTACAAGCACCAAACGAACTACAGTACTATGATTCAACATAGTCTCGCCCTAGTTCAATGCACGTACGCCAGCGCTTGATAAGGGCACTGATTCCACAGGAAAAAAAATCTTTTGGACGCGTGCGTAAACACTCGTGCACCGCTGACTGGACTTCGTCGTCATTCTGGAACCTCGATCCACTTAGACCATCTTTCAGTGGGCCAAAGGTGTGGAAATCGGAAGCTGCGAGATCGGGCGAATATGGAGGGTGGGGTAAGCACTCAAACTTTAGGTCCTCGATGGTAGACAATGTGACACTGGCAGTGTGTGGTCTCGCATTGTCATGGAGCAAAAGCACACCAGTGGACACCAGACCACGTCGTCTCTGCAGAATGGCTTGTTTCAGTTTTTTCGCGCAAAAGGTTGGAGTAGGTGGTACGGTTTACATTATGTCCTCTGGGCAGGTAATGTTCAAGAATTGGCCCCTTGTGGTCCCAAAACAAAGTTAACATGAACTTTCCGGCACTCCGTTGAGCACGCACCTTTTTCGGTGGGGAGACGAAGGATGTCGCCATTCCATTGTTGTCCTCTTACGTTCTGGTTCATAGAAATGAACCAAACTTTCATCTCCATTGACAATACGATGAAGAAATGCCTCACCGTCAGATTTATAACGGCGCAAAAGCTCCCTGCACACATCAACACGTTTCTTCTTCATTTCCGGTGTAAAACGTTTCGGAACCCACCTCGCACACACTTTCCTGAACCTCAGTATGTCATGACTGATATGGTGGCCTGATTCTACACTTATTTCCATCTGGGAAGCAATTTCACTGACAGTAATACGCCGGTTCTCCCGCATCAAGTCCTTCACTTGAGCAATGTTGCTTTCCGTGACTGCAGTGACAAGAGCGGCCTGGACGCGGAGATTCTTCAACACTGGTTATGACCTGTTTGAACTTCTCAGCCCACTCGTATACTTGTGATCGACTCATACAGTTGTCACCGTACAGAAATGTCATGCGGCGATGCATTTCTATCGGTTTCACGCCTTCACTCAACAAGAACCTCACGACACTTCGCTGCTCCAGCTTGGAGCACTCCTGTAAGGTTGCCGCCATCTTGTGTAACTGTTTCCCAGCGTCCCATGCGCGAGGCAGGCGTGCCAGCCCCAGCTATGAATAGCTTCAGAAGCCATCACAAAATAACAAACATATAACAATCACGGTCGTATTTTAGTTTTTTTGTACTACTTTTCCTGTTATGTATTAAATGCAACTTGTACACTCAAAATCGAATGAAACGTCCCCCCTTACGGTTATGCAACCCGGAATTTTATATCATCTAGTTTCGCCAGGAATATCAGCTCGCGAGAAGCGTAGTGTTTCCAACTCTTGAATCTAGCCACAGATTCACGCGACCGGGTGGAGATCTTGCTTTCCTCTTGATTTGATTTTAACGGACAAGAAGTTTATTTTGAGAATGTCTCTGGTAATAATAACAAGTATTATTAACATTTAAGCTTGAGTTTTTTATTATTCTTTTATCACTTCCGAACGAATATGTGAAGATTTTTTTTTCATTTTGCAATAACGCTTTCGGCATTTTTCCTTCAGAGTTATTCTTTTTGTTTTTAAATTTTTGGTGACATCTGATTTGGAAAAAGTTCCACGAAGTTTGTTTTAAGTGTAAATGCATCTGGACATACAGTGTAGAGTGGGATTCGAACAACAAATATGAGCTTCCGTCGCGAATCGAACCAGCGCTCTTTTCATTGTTTTCTTTCCACTTTTATTAAAATTTGCTTCCTTCAGCCTACTTCCGATTGTCGTATATTTCAATTCGTATTCCCGTTTTTTTTTTTTTTCATTTGCATTGTTCGAGCAGTGATAATTTTCTCTCTTAATCTGGTTATTCGAATACTTTTATACTTAATTTTTTTTTTCCTTTTCTCGATTTTCCCTTCGCACTCATTACAGATTTTGGTATCGCGCTTTTCCATATTTTCAGTAATTTAATTCTTTGACTATTTTTAATTTGCCCTTAGTCCGAATCAAGAAAATATGTTGGGAAATGTTTCCCGTGTAAATCTTATTGTATGGTGGTGTAAAAATTGATGCCAGCTTTTTCTTGCGATAAGGGTTTTGAAAGTGCAAGGGTCTCATTTATTAACCATGGTGGGGAGGGGGCGGAGGGGTGCCAGAAACCTTCCAGTCGGAATATGCCTGAAACGAAAAGTATAGATCGACCAAAACGAAAAAAATCCTTGGGACGAAAAGTACCCGCGCAGATCTCCCTTCTTCCCTTCAGTTCGGGCCATAAGGAAGCATGGTCCACTCTCCCCCGCCCCTCCTCGCGGGAGTACGGTGCACAGGAGTCGTGGGTCTGCGCAGGTTGTTTTGCTTGTGGTTCCACTCTTCCATCAGCAGGTGCGTGCTGAAAAGGCTATGCTATCTGCGAGTGAGGGGAAGGGGGTGACGAGCAACACTGCCACAGCGAGTCGCTGTAAATGATTTCATTGTCTGTGTTGGGTGAAACCGGTTCTTGGTGCTCCTACACTTTTCCGATACATTTCTGCCAGCCTTTCTAGCGAAGCGAGGTCATATGTTCCAGATTCGAACACTGGTCAGGCATGAATGTATCACTGAGTTTGTCCCGCCACAATTTTATAAATTGATAATTCATCCGTATTATCGCGATTAACTCAAGAGGCAGAAGAGGGATGTAAAATAACCGAAATAGAAATTGATGCATTTGTGCCTGGTGCTAGTGTAACGACGAAGTTAACTCTTTATAAATGATGCAATAGGTAGCCCTTGCGCTCAAATACACTTATACCTTGCCACAAAAAAAATCAAACTTATCGCTGATCTCTTACTACATTTGGAATACAGCCAAGAGCGACGTAAAGCAATGCAATTACATTGTGAATGTTTCACATCCTATAGTCTTTCTTTTTCTCGTAGCGGGGTCAGGGGTTCATTCATTACAAATATCTAGGAATGGATTTAGCAGCAATCCGTGATATACTTAAATATCATAACATGCTGCGTAGCCAGGGTTCTTGGGTCCTAGCCTCTGATAATGAGTTTTTCTTTTTCGTTGTTTCTTCAATCTTCATCAATTTCCCTGAAGCATCATTCATCCTCTGTCGCCATTGGCTATATGTAAAAATTGACATAAAATTAGTAAATTTTGAAAAGAAAACACAAGGATCTGCTTTTCTCATAGCTCGCCAAACATGCACATTTCTGTATTTTATGCTTTCAGCGCTATCATTATTCTTGGCAGGCAATGGAATTGAAGCAACTCTCACAACTAACGTAAACTACATATCACTCAGGCATGACAATTCTCGCGGGCAAAGTGGATTTCTTTGGCACATGGTAGCGCAATAACTATCTTCTGGCCTAGATTTAAATCCGTACTTTTTATTCCAGTTGAGTGATTGACTCACAATTTTGCCATTGAAGGTTTGGGTTGTATTTGGGTTATACGTATTGTGTTTTTGGTGCGCTAGGAAAAAGCAATCCCAAAGGTTCGTACTGAACAGAAAATTGTGTGCTTTTCCTCTCTCTCTCTCTTCCAACTCCGTCCCTCTCTCTCACCCCAAGTCCCCACTATTTAGGTAAACTGTTGTTAGAAACATATTTTCCGAAGAATATCCACATTGAAAATAATATTCCCCAATTGTTTTGATAGGGCATTTCTATTGCTCCGAACGAATTATCTCCGTAAGAGGACTAGGGCCTCCCCTATGGCGCAATCGTAGAGTCGTCACCTTTAATCAAGGGGTCCCGGGTTCGATACCCGGTGGAGGAACATAGTGGTTCGGAACCCACTATAAACTGTAGGTCCAGTCCCAATTAGCCTTTCTGTGCATAAAGTGGACTTAAAAAAACAACAATTCAATTCAATTCAATTGAATTATCTTATCAATATTTTTAAATCTGCATGCACCTGCTTAATTTAATAGATTATACATTTATATTCATTGCGGGCAGAAATGTGCGAGAAAACAATGCATTTTTTTCAGGGATGCATGAGTCAATAATAATGTATATTTTACGGTATATACTTTTTTATATTGCATTGATTCAATAGTATCCTTATTTCCTAAAGCAAGCGTGAGTTTCTTTGCACACACCACGCAGGCCCTGCTTGACGTAAATCTCAGATGCAGTAACTTCACGGTTGCCTTTTGCCACCACGCTTTGGCTTTAATTCGAGCCCCGGTGGGTGCTTCGTTCGAGATCCTGCAGCCGTTTTAATCGTATCTATGCCTTGAGCATGCCACTTGCAACGGAACCAATAAAATGAAACTTTCTGCACCGGAATGGGCGTGAAACTCTACATGCACCAATGATAAGATGTTTTCAAGAGGCATGTGCCACGTGCAGCATGTCCCTTCGGTCCGAATGTTCCTTTACGATATAATTTCATCATGCCTTACTTTCGGAATTTACAAGAGAGAAGATAGTCCGCATGTTCTTGTGCGGCGGATCTGCTGCACTACAGATTGCTACGACCCTTGGTGTGGACGATTCATGCGTCAGGCGTTGGATTCGGTGTTACGAGGAAGAAGGTGACCAAGGAATGAAGTGAAGACCCAACAAAGGCCGGCCGTGGAAGGCAACCAGGGAAGAAGATGCAGGCATCATTGAGATGAGCGAGGGCAATCCCTTCATGGCTAC
Organism: Lepisma saccharinum; assembly: GCF_977018435.1. NCBI lineage: Eukaryota > Metazoa > Arthropoda > Insecta > Zygentoma > Lepismatidae > Lepisma > Lepisma saccharinum. The sequence continues at coordinate 75,516,085 of NC_139231.1, forward strand.
AACGAAGATTCGCCAAGAGTTGAAACTGGAGTGCCATGCTGCAACAGTTCGGCACCGTCGAGCGGCAAAGAATGAAGCAATGACGCATTTCCATCACGAAGCACGGATCAGTTTTCTTTACAATATTTACCAGCCCCTCAAGAATTTTGGCAGAACGTAATTTTGAGCGAAAAAAAAGTATTTTCGTCTGACGAAAATGGTCAGGTTTATGTTTGGAGGCGCAACAACACTCGCTACGGCCCCGAGAACATTTCTACCCATGCTAGGAGTGGCAGGATATCCGTGGCGGTGTGGGGATGGATCAGTTCGTCTGGAGTAGGTGGATTGGTGGAAGTGTCCTCGAGAATGAATTCGCAGGAATACATCGCAGTGCTGGAAAACCACACGCTTCCCAGCGTGCGAGAGACACACCTTGAAGATGAGATTTCGCACGTGACTTTCGATCAAGACAACAGCAGCGTCCATAGATCGAAAGCGAACACCACCTGGTTTAATCAGCACCCAGGAATTTCAAGAGTAGATTGGCCAGCGAAGTCTCCCAATCGAAAACATTTTCACGTGTTTGATGTTTGGGAGAGTTTAAGGAGAAGACCAAACATCTGCTCGTGGAATCCTTGCCTCGTCGACTAGATGCAGTGCTTGAATCCAACGGCGGGTGGACACAGTATTGAAACCCCGCACGGTTTAACCGATGTTCTTTGCTACATCCCAGAACAAAACTAATTACACACATCTCCATATGCAACTTATGTTTCCAATTCTTTTTTATTGATACCTTGGTGCTCATGGTTACTTTTTCACACACCTGCACCATTATATTATATTCTATAATATTAATATTCACATTATTGACAGATATGATTCACATAAAATTCAAATGCGCAGCACACATGCACCCATCCCTAACACTTAACTATTAGTTACATTACACCTATCACGTTGTCACAGTTCTAAATCAGTGGTGCCCAGGGGGAGGGGCATTATGGCACAGACTGTGATGGAAATTTGACTGAGTAAACAGGGAACAAGTTTAATTACGTTATCAATTAGCCATTGCTGTTATACAAATAGTAATTTGTAGATTGTCAGGGGAATTGTTACGGGTAATAAGTAATATTGGTTGGGGGGGGGGGGGGCGATATCCAACTCTTACATATTAGGCCTTAGATTGATAGGGAAATTATGGTGGGCGATTAATGAAGTTAGTGGGATTTTCAGGTAGCTGGATTGATAATTATTTTGGGGGCAGGGAATCCCAACTCTTGTGTATTACTATTACGTCTTAGATTGCTTTTTTGGAGGGAGCAATATCAACAGGAAGTCTAAAATTGGCTTGGAAATTTGGTTGGGAAGATTGAGTATTAAATTTGAGGTGGAGGAGAGGTGAATAAAGTTTTGATAAAGTGTTATGTCTTAGATTGTGAAGGGACTCGAACCCGGAACATTCGGTGTCTGGATCGTTAGTCCATCACTAACTGCGCTTGGCCGCAGAGAAGGTTCTCTTTGGTGGCCAAGCGCGTTAAATGGTCCACTTCCGATACCACGAAATTTCCGGGTTCGAGTCACGGCTTCAGTATTGGTATCATGGTGTCAATTTAATCTAATCGTCACTCATCCTCATTAGCCGAAAGTGGCAGAAGAGCGACTTAAAATAACAGAGGTACAAAAACAACTTTAACCCTCTAGTAATTTCTGATCAATAGATGCGTATTAGCTTTGATTGTTGACACTTTAATGATAAGCTTACGATTATTATTGTTAATATGGATTGCCATCCATCAACAGAAGGACGGACCAATCGATCATTTAATTCATGACGTTTTTTTGGTATTTGTTGTCCCTTCGGATCAGCTTCGAAACCTAAGGAAATGATTAGATGTCTGTCTGAAGTTAGTGACAATGGTTCTTTAATTTCCCGTCGCTCTTTCAGCCGGCGCGGGAACCACCTTTATGGCAGTGATCCTCTGTTGCCGCGCTTACCTACGAAGGAACTCGTGGCCAAACAACGAATTAGGTCTACCGCTTGGGCAAGAAGCGGCAACTTCACAAAGCCCTCTTCTCCGAAGCAGCCAGCCGGGAAACAGAATTTTGTCAAAATAACCCTTCTGCTCTGTGAATGAACACCGGTTCTAACAGCGTTTCTATACTTAATTGGACATTATCCATTGTTTTTCTTTTTGATTGACTATATATTCTATCTATATATTTCGAGACATATCAAGAGATCACCTCTTCTCTCATCTTCAGGCGATCAATTTTTGCTATGTCTGTAGTGTGATTGGAACAATGACAGTCCGTGATTTTTTCCAAATCCGGTCCGCTAAGCAACCAGTCTTAGATGCCCATTCGAAATCGACAGCTATAGAGCAAAATATGTTTGAAGTGAAGAGTCTTATTGAATGAAACATAGCTCGACTCACCCTCACATTTGAATTTTTTTAGATAACGTGCTTGCACTTCGTATAGAAAGCACCACGAGACTGAAAATTCACACTATTTGTCATGGCAAATAGACCTTATTCCAGCTTCGCTGAAAGTTCGATGTAGTTGTCAGTCATTAAGTTCAACGCTCTCTGCGCGTGTGTTGTGATGGGTTACCGTGTTCCAATTTTGTTTTAATTCCATTTCATGCTCAAAAAGGCTACCCGAAGTGGGACCTACAGTTGAAAGTGGGATCCGAACCACTAGGCAGTTGTGTCTCCACCAGGAATCGAACCTGGGACTCCGTGATTATAGGGGGTTAACGCGTTCATGGCTTTACAGTTTCGTGAATTCAAGGAAGCCAAGGTGAGAAAAATGTGAAGAACTATCTTCTACACGGAGCTAACTGTGTGTATGTATGTAAAACTTTCTAGCACATCCATTTTCCTACCTTCATTTTATCATCATTACGTTGAATTTTGCACCAGTGATTTTTCACTACGTTCTAGGTCACGTCACTTTGAGTCGTAAAGTATTGTCTGTAATTCAGTTTTAGTATAGTTTGTAGCCTCTCACCCAAAAATTTTTAAGGTGGGAGAAGGGAGGGGGAAAATAGTGCGAGTTCAATTGAGAATACGAAAATAGAGCGGAATGATTATATTGCTACAATATCTTCAGGAAAGTAAAGCGTAAAATTGAATTCTGCCTCTGAGTGAGTCCATGATATTGTTTATGTTTGAAGGTAATATATTAAACATGACTATCAGCATAACCGGACGCATATAATGAGATGATTTATTAGTGTTACCAGACTAAAGGTGTGGAGTGCGGCCTGTTGCCTCGTTCATTACGGAATTCCACATGTAAAAATTGATCAGCTCTTATTGCTAGTAACCATTATAGGCTTAGACCAAATTCTGGCGTTTATATTTCAATTCACTTCCTCAACAAATCCTTTCTCGATTGAATAGATTTTAAGCGGAGCGTCATTCAGTTGTTTGTGACTGTTCTTTTTGCAGAAGCAACAGCAGCTCGCTCGCACCCACAGTGCCCCGCCCACTCGACGAGACGCGTGGTCTGTGCAGTGCAGAACAATGACAGTGTTGCCTCTCTATTCGATCTTTGTATTCTCTTTTGCCTGCCACTACACACACATTTCAGACAATTCTTCCCATGCAACAAATGGAAAAGCAATCAGGCAACTGTTAAATGGCTCTTTTCTAGATTTTCTATTAACACTTTCCACGGCCAAGATATGTTAACTTGGTTCTGTTTCGTATTCCCACAATTTAGCTTCGTGCAGTAGGGCTTTATATTGCAAGCTAAAAAAAAACAACGTAGGCAGGTATTTTAACATTTTAATTTTCATCCGTTTCATGATTGTGTGAAAGAATATGGTGGAAAAATACACTACTTGGGACAATATCACTAATAATAATTGGCCGCCGCTGTGCCCGAGCGTGGTAAGCCGTCGGCTTTTGATCTCGCTGCCGAAATTCCCGGGTTCGAGTCCCGGCCTGGGTATGATTGTTTATGAGTGTTCCTTCATGAATTTTATCATACACTAATCCTCATCGTTGCGACTAGCCAAAAGTAAAGTAAAAAAAGAGAAATATATTAGTAATAATAAAAATATGAATCTAGCTCCCCATGGTTCCTTTATGACTGTCCTTTTATCAATTCCATCGAGTCATCATTCATCCTCATTGTTGCGATTAGCCAATAAATGGTAGAGAAGCTGCGAAAAATAAGATGTAAAAATAATAACAGAATTTTCTCCACAGAAGGAAAAATAAATGCTCCAGAAAACATGCAATACAGGAAAAGAGTGTCCTGTAATGTGAGTCTGTAAACCAAATGTAAATCACGAATGAAGAAGTTACGTGAAGGTTTCGTCTTCTACGAAGCAATACAGGCTTGGATGGCGTAGTGGTAGCGTCGACGCCTTGTAATCAAGGGGTCCCGGTGGAGGCACAAAGTGGTTCGGATCCCACTTTAAACTGTAGGTCCAGTCCCGATTAGTCATACTGTTCATTGTGGACTTAAAACACCAAATCAACAGCCAACCAACCAATACGGGGTTGGAAACACTACGGTTATAGGTTTGGAAACACTGCTCCTCTCGGGAACTACTCTACCAGGCGAAACTAGACGATATAAAATACCGGGTTGCATAACCGTAAGGGAGGCGTTTCTTTCGAATTCCTCTGTACATTCTCGTATACTAATTTCTTGACTCGCGATTACCACCTTTTTGGTTTCTTTTTGTGTACATTATAGTCCTTCCTAACAGTTGCAACAGAATGTAAGTTTTTTTTTTATTTTAAGTTGGATTTGTTTCAAATCGATTGAAAAACTAGATTGATAAATGCTATGTTCCCTTCAAAATAATGTAAATTATTTTTTAATGCTGTTTACATGGTCTACACAGACAGTGTAAACTATATGCCAGTGTAACCTACGTGTAAATTACACGTAGGCAACACGTGTAGACGGTAGATTTCTAGTTTATAGTTTAACGCCTCGTTTTAACGCTAAAAGTCCTCAAAAAACTTCAATTTCATCCTGGATTTATACAACCACGCTGCATAGGCCTACAGTTGACACTAATGGACCAACTTTATAATTGCTATAAACAGTGTATCACAACTATCAATAATGAGTTAGATATCCGCTTCCTATATATGAAGAGTTTCGTACCAAGACAAGTTTGGTTTAGGTATTTTTTTCAGTACCATACCAAAGCCTCGGAAGAGACAGAAAGCCTCGAACCCAAGTCTCGGTCTTGTCTCGATTTTATAGAGAGATCTGTCTCTTTCTCGGTGTATGTACAGTCACCGGCAATAAAGATGGGACACTAGATTCTGAATATTCACTTCACTCCAATGCGTTAAGTGTGTTGCCTAACTCTACGGCAGTGAAAGAAGTTGGAATTGAAAATTTGCTATTTAAATCCACTTATCGCCGGGGAATTAGGCATCACACATAACGCATTGCAGGGAATCGAGTATTTCAGGATGTAGGTGTCCCATTTTTATTGCAGATGACTGTATTTCGTCGCGGTTAGCCAAAATTGGAAGATAGGCGATGTAAAACAGCTAAATCAATCAATCGGTCTCTGTTTCATGATATAGAACCGCGGAGAAAAAGAATCCATAATCCTTTTTTACGAAATTGCTGGTCACATCAGTTTACTCTGCCTGATATCATTAGATAGGATCATTTAACACAACTATAAGGCAATAAATCAATACGAGACATTGCAGAACCACACTTTAGACACGTGATGAAAGCTTCTCCAAGGGAAAACATGACTAGAAGTTGCCACCACAAAAGCCGCAAGATGTGGCCTCGCCCATGTCGAACTTGGAGTTTCCTTCCTCTGGACAGAAGTTTCCCATTTGCACCGGAGGTTTCCTCATGCTTGTGGTTCCAGATCCTGTTATCATCATGCTGAACCTGGAAGAGGAAGAACGTCGTTTAATGATGGATTGCTGTTCGACAAGCGTTGGTGTTCGTGTGTTTTCACTCCCACACATTCATTATGCGATGCATTTGCGAAGACGGTTTGTGAACTTACGTTCCTGGTGCTTCCTCTGGACTTTTACCTTGACGAAACTTCCCTGCCTGAATCTGTTGGTTGGTCTTTCTCCTTTCTATCTCTCATCTAGTATTTTCCATTAGTTCTTGAGACACCTTGATCTCCATCGGCATGATGACCCCCCCCCCAAGGAAAAAACTTCTGACTTGTATTAATGGAAGTTCAGAACAAAAATCGGCAACTCATTTCAAATACTTTTTGAAATGTTCACAAAAATACAGTGGGGAGGCAGTGCTGAGAGAACCCTTCCTTGAGACAATCGATCCAGAATTTTCAAACATTTGGAATTCCTGAAACTTGTGCGAAATAGCTTTCTTTCTTGAAATCATGACCCACCCATGACCTCTCATCTTTATTATTTCTGGCCGTCCTCGTTCCTGTGTTGTTCCTGGTACATAATTAAAATTTCCTTATGATTCCCCCAAAGTTCATTTTCCTACCTTTGAACTCTTTGTGTTGTTGGATAAGGTTTTAAACCCCCTTGATAATAGTTCAAACCTGGAACTTCTGGGTTCGTAGCGTGTTACCACCACCTTAGCGGTTTAACCTTTCGGTCTCTTAAAGCACATGCTTGTATAGTGTGTAGTGACTTGGGGTTAAGCAGTATAGGACTAATTCTGGGTGAATTCTCCCCCAAAATTATTTTTTTCTGTCTATAGCCATGTCTGTCGACATTCAGAGGCGCAACCATGATTTTTTGTCTGGAGGGAGCAACTACCAGGTTAAACGTACCAATAATAATAATAATAATAATTTTAATAATAATACTGCTAATAATAATAATATTATTGTAACATTATTATTATTATTATTATTATTATTATTGATTTGCTTTATTATACTTCGCTTCTTGTGCCACTTTTGGCAAATTTGCGAAGATGGGGATGAGTGATGATATAATGAAATTGATGAATGGGCACTCACAAACTTCCATGTCCAATCCGGGATTCGAACCCGGGACCAACATTATTAGTGTAGTAGTATCAAAGACGTTATTACCCTTGTAAATTATGCAAAAAGGGGGTAGACGTTGGTGCTAAAGCATTTGTGTTCCAACAAACGATTTGAAATATTTTTTCAACACGTTCAATTTCACATTAATAATGGAAAACAAGCACACAAACTATTTTTCAGACAGAAAATGCTTGATAAATGCATTCCAAATTTTTACGTTAACATGTATAACTTTCATGCACGATATATGTTTCACATATATGCAACATGGAGCGACGTGGACATTAAATTGTGTACGTATTCAAAGTTTCTTTAATACATATTATGTACAACATATATTTTTTAAATACATTACACATCCCAATTCATTCATCTCAATAAACCAACAGCAAAAAATACATAAATTGTGTCTCAAATGTGCATGTTCCCTTTCCTCAAAACAATTGTTCATGCATTTAAAACAAAATCAATTAAGACAAGTCTTGTTTCTGTGCGTTGAGATTTATAATGCATTACAGAGAAGAATGATAAATTGCGAGCAAGAAAATTTTGGATCCAATTTTTGTGCAGGCTGTAATCAATATTGATTTAGATAATAGATCGCAAATAATTTCACGGGACGCCAATGCATTCTCTCTTTACAACTTTTGTGCCTCCCCGATGGTGTAGTGGTGAAATTGTCGCCTTGTGATCAAGGTGTCCCGGGTTCGATACCCGGTGGAGGTACATGGCACAGTGTTTCGGATCCCACTTTAAACTGTAGGTCAAGTCTCGATTAGCCTTTCTGTGCATAAAGTAAAACAAAAATCAATCAATCAATCAATCTTACAACTTATTTGCATTTAGATCGTTTCGTTCCTAGGGCCGACTCCCGCCGCACCCTAGCTATGGTTCTGAACTTGATAAGACTAAGAAAAGCAGTTGTTGCGAGCGAAGCGAGCAAGAACATTTTACGTAAAGTACTTTTATTTGCATAAAATTTGAAGTTGCGGGCGGTAATTGCCCCCTGCAGGTACACTTGGCCATCAATGTTTGCTTCCCCTAGAACTCATTTCAGTCCAAGGTTGGGGGGAATGGCCCCCTACCCCCTCCTGTGGTTGCGCCACTGTCGACATTTCATTTCTAACAACAATGATAATAAAATGGGTCATTACTTTGTATTTTTTTTTCACATTGTTTGGTTCGATAAATATCTCACCATCTTTTGTTGTGAATCACAAATATAAATTTTTGAAACCGTGTGGTCCATTTGCAATTTATTAAGTGACTATCCTAACTGACTTGCGTGGAGAATACTGATTAGATATTTGCATTGAAAGTACAAATTAAAATTTTGTTAAAATCCATCTACTGTATTATGCAAGACGCCCTTTACCCGGCTTATTTCAAAGCTGTGTGTGTGAAAGCCTTCAATAGCTTTGGCTTCTACTATTTAGTCGTTTTTGTAGGATGTAGCAGCCAGTTTTTTTTGGGGGGGGGGGAGGGGAGCAGTCGGGGCTCCCCCTCGCTTCTTGCTTCCCGTGTTGTTATTATTATTCAAGACCTTATCTTCCAATTCATAGTACCTCGCTGCGGTTCTGTGGTTGCACGCTAGATAAATTAAAGAGACCTGGATGACAGCACCATTATATCTCCGTATGCATAATTTGCAGTTTTGAAGCTAATTAGAGAAGTGCATTACTCCATTTGGCCGATGTCCTTGTTCAGTACGATTGTTGGTGATGATAAGAAAGTTGCTTTTTTTCTCTCCTCGGATTTACGCGCATCTCCTCCTGAGGTCAGACTTTTAAAAATAACCTATATCCATGAGGGAATTCCATTGCTTCCCGGGAGATAGGAGGTTGAGATGGTTGATTTTTCTGGCAGTTCAAAGTATTCTCTTGAATCTCAACGTCGTGGGTGTGCTACCGTACAGGAAGAAGTCTCGGTCACCGTGGTCACTTTTTCAGAATCGAGACATGGACGAGGTTTACTATCAAAGAATACATATTTCGAGACTGTTGTAGAACAAAATGGAGAATATTTTGTCACCATGAAAACTGCTTCCTTACACGATTTACTCAGACATACCAAGGGGAATGAGATAAGTTATATGCACGCTAGTATTTGAAAGTGTATGAAGGGTAATCCCCCCCCCCCTGGTTGCTAATTTTTGGCTGTTGGAGATAATATCTTGATTATGAAAAACTAAATATGCTGACCAAGGCAGTAATTTATTTTATTAAAAACATAAACTAAACGTAACGTTTCAACCTTCTAGCATACTGCCTTGGTCAGCATATTTAGTTTTTCATAATCATGGAAACAAGGCTTAATGGTGTTATAATATCTTGATGCTTCAGGAGTAATTACTGGAATCCACTCTTTACCACTGGAGATTTTTCAAATACCACACTGGTTGTTTGAATGAAATCGGGCGGATTTAAATCAAGATTTAAATAGTGTTAAATGAATGATTTAAATAACTTGTAAATTAAAGAAATAATTTGATTATGTACAAAAATTATTTGCAGATCTCAGAATGACCACATTAATCTCGTAATAATTCCATGTTTATTAGGCTGTTATATACTCTAAATTTTTCAAAGGATAAACACCGGAACAAAATACATGCACTGGAAGGATAAACTACGAAAGGATAATGTAGTATGTGAACTAAACTATAAGCACACTACATTTCTGTAGTTGTCCTTAACATTTAACCTCGGTGTTGTTAAAATAACACATGGTTGTAACACTTATTTTAACATCTCTGTGATGTGGACCTCCTGGACCACTGTCTTTGTCGCTTTAACCCTTTTTAGTTTGTTTTTTTAATGAACTGACTTCGTTAGTGTCACACATAACAGATGTGCAGAATACGGCTGATGCGTTAAACAGATGAACCCCACGCGTCTTTTCTTGAATGGATCGGACCTGTTTTCGAATATCAAGGTGCAATTCCTAAATGCAGACGCCAGGATTACTCTAGTAACCCTTCATTGCAGGAAAGCAAGTCTTCATTTTTAATTTACATTTACAATTTCTAATTTTGCGACGCTTATTATCCACTTTGGTTTTGATTGAGTTTGTGTTTTAAGTTTACTTTATGCACAGTAAGGGTAATCGGGATTGGACCTACAGTTTAAAGTGGGATCTGATCCACAATGTGCCTCCACCGGGAATCGAACCCGGGACACCTTTGATTACAAGGCGACGACGCTACTACTGCGCCATCGGGGAGGCACTATTATCCACTTTGGCTAAGCGGGTAATGCAATAGAGACCAATGTTGATTAGATGAGTTTGATGTGAGCATACTCGCAAAGGAACGAACATTATACCCAGAACAGGTGATCGTTATCAAATTGAAGAAATAGAAATTCGACGCTAAATACGATAGACAAGATTGTGCACGTAACACGGCATTGGGCAACACAATTTACAAGAAAATCTTGCCAATTCGATCGATAGACGTTAATTTAATTATATGACAAGGCAAGTGCAATACACATTCTTCCTCATCCCTCTTGCCGCCCCTCTTGAAATTCGCATCAATGACATATCGTGTTTCGCGAATGACTGCAATTTGCGGAGCCTTTCCTTCGAAGTAAAGGGGCCCTCATTAGAGGCTCTTGTTGCAAGGAAATCGCAGATCACGAACGACCTCGGCTGCCTTTTTCTTCATTGCGTCGTTCATCGGGGTAATTCCCCTTCTAATCCTTATCTAAACGAATTAATTCCGAATTGAAACATTTGTCACATGCCGCCAGCCAGTTTTGAGCAGTGTGTTTACAATTGACCAGTCCGATCTATTCTCTGTTGCACCAGAATCGACAATTGAAGGTTAATTGTCTGCTCCCCGCCCTAGACTAACACTACTTCTCCTTTTCTCTATCCTCCCCTGTGGTTGCGTTTTTATTCAATTTGCATGAAACTCCAATATTTCACTGATTTGATCTAAAAATGTTAACCGAAGGAAACTTGTAATTACGTAATTATCTGTACCCTAACAATTACTTTTTCACCACCATATAAAGGAGAGCAGTGCTTAATTGTTGGATCGGTTTTCCGAGGTTATGTACCCTTGTTATCTCCACCAAGGAATTCAATTTTAGTTCCGACTGAACACTTCTCACGGAGCAACTCGGAAGCATGTTTGTGGACCGACTGTGTCGCGTTTCATGAGCATAAGCTAGGTTCTATAGTAAGGTATGCACTTTACGGAAATCGATTATGTGAATATTAGATGTGCGCCGGCCCCCGTGGCGGAGTGCTTAGCACGTCGCGCTACGACGGAAGGGGTCCCGGGTTCGAATACCGGCCTGGGCATGGATGTTTGTGACTGTCCTTTCATCAATTTCATCATATCATCACTCATCCCCATCTTCCCAAATTAGCCAAAAGTGGCACAAGAAGCGAAGTAAAGTAAGGCAAATCAATCAATCAATCAATATTAGATGTGCATATTTTCACCTTAAAGAGTCGTCCGTAATCAATAGAAATTAACTGCACAATTGATTGATTTGGTGTTTTAAAGTCCACTTTATGCACAGTAAGGCTAATCGGGACTGGACCTACAGTTTAAAGTGGGATCCGAACCACTATGTGTCTCCACCGGGTATCGAATCCGGGATCGCTTGATTACAAGGCGACGACGCTTTCACTGCGCCATCGGGAAGGCCTAACAGCACAATTCTTGGTAACGATGTTCAATTACATATAAAATTGTATCTTGAATTTTGATAAGGAAACCTTGTAGTGGCAATATGGAGAGGTCGTCGGGGGAAGATAACAAAGGCTGCTGACGATGTGATGGACATGGGATTCATAAAGGTGTAACGTCTCTACACCATTTCCTAAAAAGCCTTGAACCCTCTCCTTGATTACAGGGCGATTACGCTCCTGCATTCTTATCTTTATTGTAGTCCCGTTTTTCAGCCTTGACTTTTATTGAGGGCTTGTTGAATTCTTTATGTAGCCCTTATGTTTTTCGTATTGTTTTTATATTTTCTGTAAAAATGATTGCCTCGAGCAGTTATATAGCAGTGACTTTATGTAACTTTTGTCAGTGCATATAGCGATAACAAGGGCTTTTTGCCTTTGTATAGTGCGACGGGTGCATATAACCTTACAGCTAACGCACCCATACATATCAACCTTACGAAGAGAGCACATCTTACACTCCCTCATCATTTCCTAGCATGAAACACCCTTCAGTTTATGCGGTGAAAATATTTTCAAAAAATAATCTTTCTTAGTAATTCAGATTTCTTAGTGATTTCAAAAGTTTTTCTACAGTAATTTTGATTCAGTGTTGCCGACGAGTGGTCAAGATTGACACGCATGTTCTCTCTCTCTGGCCGCTAAAGTTAGCTCCATTGATCTAAACAACAACATAACTTATTTGTTGGAAGATAATAGCAGGTTAGGAAACACTGCTTGCAAATAGCTACCTTCGGGAATCGATCCTTCAGTTATCGCTGTCCCGTGGAAAAGTACTGGCAGGTCAGGAAGGGGGGATGTGTAGTCAGGAAAAGTACCAGCCATGGGCAAGGAGTGACGACACAACCAAACAATTCGCTTGTCTGCAAATGATGAGTCACATGGCTAGAGGTTGTTGCTTTTTAGCGCACGTGATGTTTCAATAAGACAGAATGGGTTTCTTCTTTTCTTCTTTTTTATATCCACCATTATCATTACCTCACGATTTTTTTTCGCACCGTGCACCAAGTGCCCACTTCCTCTGGCATTAAGTTCTGAACACTCATCTCCTCGGGGGAAATACACGGTTAACCATTTACACCACATGCTAGGTAAACATGGCTGGAGTTATGATAAACATTGCCTTTCTACTTTCACTCGCATTGTCTGGTTGAAAACTACATGGACTAAGGAAGTGAATCTTACGTCAATTTAGTCAACTCGCACAAACCTTAGTCCAGTGGCGTATTCATTACTTCATTCAAGGGAGGGGGTGTTTTTAGCAGTACAAACTCCATGAGGCAATGTACAAGCAGAGCGTATCTCTTCTATACGCTCTGGTACAAGTATGCTCTATTTAAGCCTGCGTTGGTCGCGCACGGTCTCTCGTTCTGGGTGTGTGATATTAACGTCGTTATTTATCAATGATCCTTTTGTCAACACCCTCCATCTGTCTAGCTGAGTTTCTAACCTTCCTCTTTTACCCCATGGTTTTGTTTTCAGTGTTGGTCAGATATTGGAGCCGCTAGGGAGGGTTCGTTGAAGCCCCCTGCTTTCTGAGTCCATGCACGGCTATAGGCGTACCTAAAATCCGATATGCGTTCCATGCCCGATTAACGAAGAGTACCTTTTTATAATTTTATAGAATTTCATTTTTTATAGTTTTATAGAATCTCAATTGTTGAAAGAAAAGATCTAATCGTAATAATTAAGGATTTGGCGTTTTAAACCATTAATTCGGCTTATTTTAAGAACCCGGTCTCTGAGACCGTGCGCAACCATCGACGTAACTTTTCTCGTGCGACCAACGAAGGGTTAACGTCTCTCTTCTATCACCTTTGGCTGATCCCAACGACGAGGATGAGTGAGGATTAGATCAGGGCTGGACAGACAACCCATCATATCTGTGGAAGAACACCGTCGTATGCACACGTGGACTACAGAGCAAGCATGATTGTAACACTTATTTTTACATCTCTGTGATGTGGACCTCCTGGACCACTGTCTTTGTCGTTGTAAAGGGTAGCAGAAAGGAGGAAGTGAACAAAGCAGTAGGATTCGCCCGTGGCGGCGTGATGGGGGGGGGGGGGGGGTCTCATACCGCACGGAGCGCTTCCTTGCTTCCATAAGTGCAAGTGAATTGCTGAAGCTAATGAAGGAACACTCACAAGGAACACCCATATCCAGGACACTATTCGAACCCAGTGGCGAAAGTCCACCACGTAACGCGCGCTTGGTTTCCGAGTCGGTTTCATTGTTGTAACTTACTGACGAGATCCATAATGTATATGAATTGAGCTTTACAAACTGAAAATTTTGTAAGTCAACAAATGGTAGCTTTTTATTTTGACTTCGAAAACATTTTCACGGAATTACATGTAGGCATTCACTGCCTCTTGTGCTTAAATGATAGCACACGGGTCAGATACGCCCAAAGATAACGTCAAAATTCTCTAAAAACCGGAATGCATGAACAGGAAACCGCACATAGATTTGATCTAATATTATAACAGCTGCGCGCTGGAAAATTGTAAGTTTTCCATAAATAAAACTTTATTATTTTAACAGTGGACATCCTCTCTATTACAATGATACCCCACAATCGTAGTTACGACCACTGATAACAGTCAAAATTTTCAAAGATCTGGAGTGGTCATGCGCATAACATCAACCGCAGCACAAACAGATGGCCAGTACTTTTCCCAGGACCTCACGTGCTTTGCTCGGCGACCAAACCCTGCTGGCTGAATAAATGCAGCAACTTTTAAATGTGCCACCGACGACGTGCGGTCGTTGCTTCTATAAGGTCGCTAATCCCGTAATAGTAGTTATTGTAGATAATATAGGGCTAGCCAGTAGATTGTGTTATTGATTGGTTTGGTGATTTAAGGCTCGACTGGACCTTTGGCAGCCGTAAGGGCGATTTTTTTTTTCAAATTTTCCTCTCCATTCGAAAAACCTCTTTCATATTCAAAAATATGAAAAATTACATACGCGTAGAATTCCCTCTAGAGCATAGTTTCTCAACCTATGAGGCGCGACCCACTGCTGGATCCCGAAGGGGCATTTGGTGGGTCGCGAAGTCGGGCTCGAAAATGTATTTACTGTGTCTTAAAAACAAACTACATTTAATTTACTAAGACATATTGTTTTAACAATTTAAATTCAACCCCAGTTGCACGTAGTCTAAACTCTAAATTTCTGTTAGCCTATTCGTGATCTACCATTGCTTTTTATCGGCATCTATCTGATGTTTAACTCGAGGTAATCGGATATCTATTGTTTTCGTTTCGGTCGCAGCAATGAGTTCTTAATTATCTGTGTGCCGACTTGAGGTATCAACTGTGATTCTGGCATTAAAACTAAAATTTTAGATTTAGACTTAAAAAGTTTTTTATATCTTTGAGGTGAGTATCCTGAACTTTCAGATGAGGGATTAAAGTTACTCATGCCGTTGTGTGAAAAGGGATTTTCCTCTCTGATTCAAGTGAAAAGCAAGTTCAGAAATCGAATTGACGCGCACTCAGATTTACGACTTAAGTTAACCACCATTGAACCCAACATACCCCAGCTTATACGGAGAATGCAGCCCCAAGCGTCACATTAGTTCGGTGAATAAAAAGAAATTGTTTTCAATTTCAGCATGTGTCTTTAGTTAGATCTTAGACTAGTGTGAATTAGTCTTTTTAATTACATATTTGCTTTTCTAGAATTAAATATGTGTAAAAAAAGGGTTTCTTAAAGTACTCAATGTTATCAAAAATATGATATAAACTGGGTGCACACCCATACAATTAATTCTGCCGGCGCGCATGCTTATGGGTCCCATGAAATATAATATCCTTCAAGCTCAAGGTGGGTCTCTGACTGAGAAAGGTTGAGAACCACTGCTCTAGAGCATTGACGTGAATTTTCGTGTAGTTTGCTTTCACTCTTATCTAGATATTATCAATAATTTAATAGACTTACGTAATCGCTAAAATTTTGAGAATATCTAGATAACAGCGAAAGCAAACTACACGAAAATTCACATCAATGCTCTAGAAGGAATTCTAAGCGTATGTAATTTTTCATATTTTGGAATATCACAGTGGTTTTTCGAATGAAGAGAAACATTTGAAAAACTTCGCCCTTACTTCTGCCAAAGGTCCAGTCGAGCCGTAAGCCCACTTTATGCACAGTAAGGTTAATCGTGACTGGATCTACAGTTTAAAGTGGGATCCAAAGTTCCGAACCACTATGTGCCTCCACCAGGTATCGAACTTGGGACCCATTGATTACAAGGCGACGACGCTACCACTGCGTCATCGGGGAGGCCCAGTAGATTGCATTAGATCTGTTCTATAGCTCATATTATGTTTTCGAGTGGAAAACTTGAATTTATTTTAGGAAAAATTGTTGGAACAAGAAGTCTTCACTTGATCAAGTAAAATATTTTTTTCCCCCGATCTGCAACGGTTAATGAATTGTGAGGAAAAAAAATCGAAAATTGGAGGCCGTTGCACAGCTTGTATTTTTAGAGGGTACTTTGAACTCGTTCATTATAAATGCAATTCCTTGCTCATTTTAATGCATATACTTATGGTAAAATTTGACCTAATGGTACTACAGTACAGTTTGTGATTTTTCAATTTTGGTGTTCGGCTGTTGCATGAATCTTTTTCTTTTCGGACCAGCATTTTCAAGCAGTGAATCATCACATCAGATGTTTAGATTTGCAGGTGTGCAATGAAGGTGCATAGAGAATTGTAATTGTTGACTGGCCGTTTCCGTTGTAGGATAAATAATAATAATAAATCCATGAATGACCTTGTATCTCAGAATTATACTACAATGAACAGTTAAATCGCCAAACTCTACAATTTCATACCTCCATGTTCTTAAGGAAATGTGTAAGGACTCCGATTTGGCCATTACGTCGTTGTTTTATATTATTATAATATTATTATATAATGGCTTATTATTATCTCATGTTTATTATATAGTTTCACGTATTTTACAGTTAATAAATTCATAAATATTATATTAATGCCTTCAGCCAATTTTCCAATATGGCCGCCTTTATAATCGTTAACTTTATATACTGATATATCTAGAAGTCAAATAGCGGAAAGTTTAAGCAATTTTTATATACTCAACACCAATAGTTTAATTTGCTTTTAAATGTTCTAAAGATTGTTGTAAGTTTCATTTCAATCAGGTTAGTGAAGCCTAAGTTATTAATTTCTGAGTTATATTCCTTATACAGTATCTATTCGTTGTTCGATATTTTTGGCAAACGCCATTCTTTTCTCTCATTATGTTTTGAAAGCCATTGTTGATTTATTTCAATTCTTGTGGTATGAGATGATCACGCGTTCCCGTTTGCATCGTTGCCACCACATACCAAAATTCACTGTGCCAGATTAATGTACATTTCCAATATATTACTGTTTTATTTTATCTATTTTCTGTTATTAAAATTTTATTGTCTCTGGTACCACTGTGTCAGTGGGGAGGTTTAACCGTTTTTCCAGAGAGCTGTTAACAGTATCTCGGTGAAATTTTAAGAAGCAAGAGGTGCTTCGCTTAGGGGAAGATTAGGCTTACGCATCTCTCGGGTTGTAGACGGTCGGAATTGTTTAATTGTATTTTGATATTACGCGACATACGTGCGTGTTTATAATAAACGCCAATTGGAACATATTGCGGTCTTCTTTTATTTTAATAGTTTAATACGTTCTTGTGGAATACATGGATCGGGAGAACAACCACATGGGTTCTCAATGGACTTCACCAATGGATGCAAGGGAAGGGAACGCAGTATTTCAGCCCGAACCCTGGGGTGATACCAGCATGCTCTGAAGAACTAGCAAGGTAAGTTGTACAGTGCAGTGCAACGCTACGAGGACGTAGCAAATGGTGATCGTAGTTCACACACGTATTGGCGAGGGACATTGCTATTAGGTCCCGTACTCAAAGCACGTCCAAAAATTCTGGTGGAGGAAAAATAAATATTTTTTTTTTTGCCTTCAAAGTGTCGACACATTGAGAATTCCCAGAATTTAGGCAAGTAGATGTGAATTCCTCAGGAATTTTTCAATTTTCAAATACAATGTGCATCGACGGCGTCATGATCCAATGTTTTCAGAAATTGTAGTGTTTTGCCCATCTTGAAACGGCTCAGGTGGAACACCGGGCAATTCTTGCGAGGTATGTACAAGCTGTGACTGTTTCACCTCAGAAGCTCTTCAATTTTACGTTCTCTGTAGAGCTTGTCTGTATACTGTCAATTTGTGTCTTGTGATTGTCCTTTCATCAATTTAATCTAATCATAAAATCAGTCAGTCTTAAATTTTACGGCAGTTTGAAAAATGATGATCTGCCCACCCGAATAGCCTACATGAGAGATTTTCAGAATCATTTAGAGTACAGCAAGAACCATCACACACAGACACATACGGAAGGAGAGATAGAAATGGAATAAAAGATCAGAAGAATAAGGGACTGAAATAAAGATGTAGATAAACACAGGAAGATAGAAATAAAGAAAACTAAGGAAAGGGAGCAAAAGCAGAAATAGGGAAAAGAGAAAAAGGAAGTGAAATCGAGAGAAATAGGTATATAGAGAAACACTGGAAGAGAAAAAAGAAAGGAAAAAGATATGGAAATAAAGTGAAAGAGAAATAAACACATGAAGATAGAGATAAAGAAAGTGGAAAAAGGAAAAAAATAAGAGATGGAAATAGAGAAAAAAACGAAAGATAATCGGAGGAAGAGTAAAAGAGAGGAGGAGATAGAAGTAGTATGAAAGACACAGAAACAGGGGAAGCGAGGAATCTGACCACAGAGCAGAGCCCACTTTCAAATATCCCCCATCACCCCATCCTGGAGCACACAGAACGAAATTCTCCGTATACGCTTCTGCCATGCAGTACATCAAATACATTCTTATTAACGAATTGAAATCCAGATGATGCCCTGAAGTTGCTTTGGATTTTATTTATAACATTATTTGGTAGACTATTTCCTTCGTTTTCTTGTAAGATTGTAGGGTGCAGACAAGCTCACCTGTTACCAAATCTCGGCCATGTTGTGAGACGACTCTTTTCAATGCAAAATTAAACAACAAAACAATACAGAATCGCTCACCGTGACACACCTGCCACTCTAATTAAACCATTACCTGAATTATAAAACGGTCAGGATAAGTGCCTACAGTCGGAGCTACTAAGAATAAACCTAGGAGGATTTGTTTTTAAGCACCTGAAGGGGTGTAAGGGGAGACCTTCCACGTAGTACACCCAACTGTCAACCTCACTTCCACGTTATACACCCTGCACTGCGTTTTGCAGACGAACGAGGCTCTGGCGACTGGCACACTGACCAGTATAATTTTGTGTGTGTTGTCCTGTTTTTTGTCCTTGTGTGTGCTGAGTGCCCCTTTACAGCCTCAGCTTTTAACGAAAGTCAGAACATTTTAAGCTTTTAAGATTTTACTTATGCAACTTTAGAGTTGTTCTTTGTAAAGATAAGGGGCTGGACCCCGTATAATGTGACGGGTGCGAAATAGCCTAAGTGCTGACGCACCCAAAATTTTAAAATCAAATCAAATCAAGCACCTGAAATGACGTGACATAATACTACGGTGATTCAGAATATACACATATATTAAATACAGATAAATAAACAGTACATCATGCCCTCTTTCACTTTATCGTTCATTCATACACGCATTCCATGGCATATTGGGACAATATTACAATTACAAATGTTAAATTAATTAATACTTTGACGATACTCATGTGATTTCTTGGCTACATTTCCTTTTACAATTTACTGTTTCGGGTTTTAAGTGTAAGGCAATTAATTGTTCTTTGTGTGAACCCTGTTATCCTTTCTGGAGGTACAAATATATTTCAATTAACTATTGTTTGGCTGTTATCATATACTTTGTTCTATAACGTTAATTTTGTCCGCCGGAATAAGGATGTCTAGTTATGCCATAGCACTGAGTTAAGTTACGCAATGATTTACGCAGATTCGCGGTAGATTGGTGTCATCTCTCTCGCACACACATGGTTGGATCTTACCTTCGCTGCATTCCCTCTGACCTGGGTAGAGTGAAAGTGGTCCTACAGTTTTATACGGTGTCCACACTCCGGTGTTGTACTTCGCGGTTATCCTGGTCGGCGAAAGTGGATCACTCGGCAGTTCCATATGGCATCGTCGGCATCACACGTTCACTTCGTTGACACGTCCATGATGGTACTCGTACCTGTCGATTCCATACGAAAACTAGCGCAGTTGTAGGTCAGCCCTTCGCTGTCACTCGTAGGTAGAGATACATGGCTTAGGCGTTGAGATGAACATACGTAATGAGCCATTCGCGGTTTCACATGGACACACATGGATATTAAATGTTATTAACTTTGGTATTGACTGTTATGCACTTCGGTATTAACTTTGCTGTCAATTGTTATTAACTTCTACTAACTTAGGGCGTTGTTCCGGACGATTGACACAGGTGGACGTGTCTGGTGTTATTCTCACATAACCACACGTATGTACACGGATGCGTTGACGGTGAGGGGAAACGACCCCCTGGGTCTACTTTGCTCTACTCCATGGTTTTAACAATCACTCTTGTTAAAAAGACAAGTCCAGATCACGGGTCTGATCGCGATTCGGAGCTAGGTCGCGCGTAGCTCACACTCCGGTGTCGATTCTTGGCAAAACTGTTCTCAAGGACCGGGGTTTGGCGCTTAGTCCGGAGACCGAAGTCCCCTTCCTAAATGCCGTGCCAAGCTAAACGGTTTGATTCCAGGGTACGTGTGACCGGATCGGTTTTTACCCCCGACGAATAGCCGCCTCGTGCATAAAGTGACGTTGAATAATAATAATATAATCAATAATAATAATAATAATGACGTAGATAATAATAATAATAAAAATAATGTTAGCCCTAAAGTCCAGCGGAATGCTTTGCTGACTTAACGTTGTACGAAATATAAATACCAATAGTTATGAGGATTAGTATACTATTTGTATAAACACAAATTATAGTCAAATCATAGATAACAATAATGTATATTATATAACACACAAAAAATACACATTACACAACCCCTCGCTATCACTCAGCATTCACACACTCATTCAAACTTCAGGGGAAAAATTACATTAAGATAAATACATTGGCCCTTTTTTTTTAGACACCATGCAATATTTAGTTTTTCTTATGAATATTAAACTGCGCCCGCAAACGTTAATTTGCTTAGAATTAAAGATACTTAACTTTCATCTGCGCGTGCTCATTACATTCTGCCAACGGCCATGACACGTAAACTTTTATATTTTTGCAATTTATTAAAACATTTAAATAATTGTTGTAGAATTATCACTAATGCGCCTTGGAACATCAATAACATTAGGCAGGGCACGCAACTCGTGCAACATAGATATCAACTGCAAGGCATACATGTTTACAGAATGAAAAATGAAGACACTGTTGTATGAATATATTAAAAATAGCACGAAGTTAATTTACTTCCTCACTTAGCAAACTTGAGAGGTGATCTCTGCAAGAGATACACGATTTATGCAGTTTTAATCAAATATTTACCGAGTAAAGCATATAAGGTGACATAAATAAAAAATATTACTCAACAGCTCAGCGCAGAGCGTGGAAAAACAACAGTATGCTGTGAATATATCTTCCGAATTAGGAATTGTCGTGAAATTTAGATGATGTTGGCAAGAAATTTAATCAATACCTTTACGACTTTTAATTTAAATACTGGTATATTTTCGTCCGACGGCCGATCTTTGGAGTCTTGGGTAGATGATCACTCACACATATAGAAAATTAACAGTAGTATACTGTACCATCTCGGCGTTCTAGACGTTCCAGCCACGTTTACCGAAGTCCTCTAAATGGCGGCGCGACGTCAATCCGCGGTCCTCCTCGCGACACTAACACTTCCCCACGTCACTTCTTCGTAGCGGCGTTTCGCAAACATCACGGCGATCATAGATGAGGGAAAACTGCCTCTCTGCTATCTTGTTTGCTTCGTGATGGAGCGATTAATTGCTTCGCATCGTCTCTCTCTCTCTCTCTCTCTACTCGGGGGACGGCGAAAACGGGCGAAGTTGCTTTACTGGGGGTATTCGCGGATTCTCACTGCTAATCTCACGCGGGACGTCGGCGTCGTCTCAAGACGCAGTAGGTGTCGCTTCGTCTCTCAACCTTCTCTTCTAGACGGTAGGTATAGGTGAGGGCTGGTGTCGCTTCATCTTCCCATTCCTCTCTCTTTCCCACTCTGTATAACTTTTGTTGGGCGTCGGCGTCGAAGTACTCAAGGATGCTGATTCGGCTGGCGGCTTTCGGCGGTATCATTACATGGCTTCTTATCGGGCTGTGGGCGTCATTTGTGGCGGTGTGGCGCTTGTGGCGGCGTTTTAGTGGTGTGACGTCGGGACGCTGAGCGATGATTTGCTGCGTTGTCGGCTTCATTCAGGCTAGGAAGACCCATGGCCCTCCTTCTCTCGTGATTTAGCCCGCCATACTTGTATTAATGTTCCTCGTCACAAAACGAATAACACGAATCCAGTGCACAGGTCACTAATTAACACTGCGTATTTATGCAACTAGTCACTGTCACTCACTCGCGCAGGGTAAAATACACGGCGCGGTAGAAAAAAGACAAAGTCCCGAATCTTTACTCCGACTGTCGCAGAGGTGTTGTCGGTTCAGAAACTGGCGGTAGATTGTATGTGTTTGTTCGTTCTGCCACTATTTAAAGACAACTTGAAATTTCGAAATGTAACAGACTGACTTTTAGGCGCGGAAATCTGAAGTTGCGTCGTTGGTGGTCAAGCGTCCCTTTTTTGCTTGGTCCAGCTTCTTGGGGCATACATGTTGCGTTAGAATGGGTGAAAAGAATATAGATCGATCGCCTGGACCCTCATCCGGTACGTAACATGTTCCTCCACTAATTGGCATCCCAAGTGGACTTTCCGTCGCCAAATGCACAAAAGTCGCTCAAAACAGTGAAAGATTTATCACAGCACACTGTGGTAGTTCCGAGCTCTGACCGAACGGGGGAAAAGTCGACAAAAGCAGAGAACACAAAAGGTTCAGAAACGTGGTGTTTTTCTACCGAAGCTTCAAGAGGATACAAAGGTTACAGAAAAATATAAAATAATGAAAAGCTAGGATATAGAATAATAAAAACAGTAGGTGACAAAAACTGATTGTCATACTGTGTTCTTGCAACCCCAAACATCTCTTTTATGCTAGATTTGAACGTGGTGACGCTCTAGCCTCTGTGTTTAGGTGTCTATTTTTTGTTTTTGGTGCTTTGACCGTTGTCCTCCTATCCTGGTCTGTGCTAATGCCGTTCCTTGACCTCTGCTAGCAGCACTTCATGCAGAGATTAGGCTAACTCCTCCGCTATTGTGTCTCGCACGTCCAGCGAGGGCTCTCTCAACGGGGATCCCTCAGCGTTGTATCCAGCGTTGGATCTTTTATTTATTACTCCCGTAGTTCTGTTCTGATTAGGCTGAAATTCTGGAATCTGTACTTTCATGATGTGGTCTTCCG
This sequence comes from Lepisma saccharinum, assembly GCF_977018435.1. Taxonomy (NCBI): domain Eukaryota; kingdom Metazoa; phylum Arthropoda; class Insecta; order Zygentoma; family Lepismatidae; genus Lepisma; species Lepisma saccharinum. Next base: position 75,539,328 of record NC_139231.1, read on the forward strand.
CTGGTTAAAATCTCATCCAATTCGGTCCAGTAGTTAGGAAGTTCCTCTTTTCCTGTTATTCTCCATATGAATGCATGTAAAATCAGGATTCGGGCGAAAAACGGAGGTTGAACAAGCACGCTTTGGCTAAAGCATTTGCTAGACATCTTTATTCGCGACGGATTTTAATATTACCTATTGTAATTAATTCTTAATAACGGGCAATTAGATCAATTACCTTTTACTCAAGATTTGAGCATTATAATGTGTGTACCCACAAGGTAAAGCCGCTTTTAGACCGAAGTGACACCCAACACGTTGAGTTTGCACCGAAGCTACAAGCGACGCGACAATCTACTCCAGCCTGTAATAAAGCATTCACCGAGTGTGCGCCTCCAATAGACAGGGGCAAGACGATGTACAGTGGGATCCATGAGTATTATCGTGCAAATTGTCCATCACCAAGTTCGTGCACTTTATTTAACCCAATAAGAGCTTCAAGAATTAAAAGAAAACTCAAAACAAGATGTTGACAACTTCTGCACCAGCATACATAAAAATCCATCGCTTAAAAACACATAGGATGCAAGAGAAAAATTAATGAAAATAGTAATGGACAATTTGCAAGGTAATACTCATGGATCCCACTGTACGATATTGAGATAACGGTTCAGTTGGAGTGACACGCGAGCGACACGCTCAGCTTGTCATGTCACTTCGTACGAAAGGATTTAATTTAATTGTGAAAGTTTGGTTCCAATTGACATGTGTCGCTTGTCAGTTCGGTTTGAATGGTTTCTAAGGAAAGCGCATTGTTGTTGCAACACTCGTATTTGTAAAGACCATTGAGATATTAATGAGTGAATCGCACATTAAGACTGTTATTATTGAGATCGTAAGATGAAGATTTGTTCTTTGACCTTGACACAATAAGCAGAAAGGAGTCACGTTCCAACAATTACGAATGGCTATAGTTCTTTTACGATGTATCAATAACTCTTCTCTCGCGACCCTCAGGAAAATTATTTCGATATGTGTTACAGGGATGCGGCGTTTTGCGAGTGATCTTGGGCACGTGCGAACAATAGCAAATCAAGAAGAGGTTTGTTGACGCATCCCACCGTGGGTTAACCAAAGATCTTTTAAATAAACACGAGCAATATATGACGCTGATCAATTGATTGTTACGAGAAACCGGAAGAACACTATGCTCTGTCCCAAGGAGTCTGTGGAGCAAAGCAGTGCGCGCTGCTGGAAATAGTTGGTAGCTGCAGCTGATTTTCTGTTATGACCAATCGCGACGATGGTTGTGTGTGGTGGTCAGATGAAACTGTAGAAGAGAGACAAAACAAGAGATTACTTTCCACAGCGTAGTACTGTAGAGAGCCTATGTAGCGAAAGAAATCGAAAGTGAGCTAAAGTACCCATAAACGCATTTGTATAAAAAAATATATGCAAAATGCGCATTATAAAAATTGCCTTATCAGGTTCGAAACAGCATGAAACTAATTTAAAATGTTATGTTCTAAAACAATCAAATGCTGACCAAGATAAAATTTATTGTTGAGAAAATTATACACTAAAATGTAACGTTTTCATCCTCGAACAGGGTCTTCTTCAGACAAAGATTCGCAATAAAAAGTATTATTGTGAATCTTTGTAAGAAGACCCTGTTAGAGGGTGGAAACGTTACGTTTTAGTGTATAATTTTCTCTACAATAAATTTTGCCTTGTTCAGCATTTGATTGTTTTATTAACATGGAAACAAGGCTTAACAGTGTTACCATTCTGTTCTAGTATAACGGAATAAAAGGGCAACCGGCCAATAACCCGCACCTTACACATTACCCAACATCATGAACTTCTACAAATTTGTAGCGTACGGCCCCGTAAAAGTCGCCGCAAGAATGTTTTCGTAGGCTACATACAGTAGGTTTTTTTTTGCCTGTAGCTTTAAATACATGATAAACAGAATTGCATCATAGCATATTTCTAATTGTATTGGTTTCCTCATACTACCGGACATACACAAGGGATGGGTTTGAGCGTATTTTCCTCGTAAGTTTGTTTTTTGTGGCAGGTTTTCACGCAGTGCTTTCGTTTTAAGTTGTAAAATATCGATGCCAACTAAAGTCGTTTTCACGTTCAGAAGACACAACGCCGCTTATGGAGAAACCGTACAGTGTTGCCAATACAGCGCTAGCTCATGTCGCCGGGAAATGATGAGCTTCCTTCGCAATGTAGGTGTTACATATTTTATATATATAATGATAATTATGTGTAATTATTAATATTAATATTATACTGTGAACATTACAGTTCATTAGCATGTCATTTTCCCAGTAGATTTAATTTAATACACAGGCACATTTAATATTCATTCGCCTTTCTCTGTAATTATTTCATAGAATAACATTGAGATATGGTAATGTGTTACATATATATATATATATATATATATATATATATATATATATATAAATTCATTATTGTCTATGAATTTATGTGTACGTTGGAAACTGAAACCTGATCTTCATTTCAGTATTAATGTCGACAGTAATGTAAACAAAAACAACGTGTATTTGCGACAGCACTAATGTTGCTCACAACAGCAGCATTGGAAATAATTGTCAATTATTAAATTAAAGTAATTGCAATTCTATTATAACAAACTGAATGAAGTTAATATTTTTACTGAATGGAAATAAAATAACAACTCGAAAACTTGGTGGTGATTAGCCGGAATGCTGCGGTGAGTCGGCTCAAGATGGCCAGACAACGTCTCCTTACTTCGCGCACGGTTCGGGTTAAAAAGAAACTCCAAATGCATGGAAGTAATATTTCTGGCAACCTTTGAGTGGTTATAAAAAATAATTTCATTATTTTCTTCACAACTTTGTCGCTGGAAGTTTTTACTTGGAATTTCAGAACAAAAAATGGCCAGCGACGACATTTTCTACTGCACGAATATAAAAAATCTCCACATACTTTATTTGAATATTTTTTAATGCGAATATGCTTTAAAGTATTGATAAATTCTGAGCACCACCATCACCTATGACAATTAGAAAACCGTGTCAATTTTTTTCATAATGAATGCTTCAATTTTACGGCATGTTTCAATGTTAGGAATGAAAACAATGTAAAAATTTTGTTTTCACAGAAAATTTGCGTTTTTAATTTATCTAAAAATATGTAAACAAGTTACCACTTTTTTGTGCTCACCATCCTATTCTCTACAAAATTTCCTGCAAAACTGCAGGTACCGAATTTACGTAAGCTAAATTTGTAAATCCAGAAATTTCACAACAGCGCGCTCGTATTTCCCATAAGAAAAGCATTGTCCATAAGAGCCCATTGTGTCTTCTGAACGTGAAAACGACTATAGTAACGTCGCCGCCGCGAATAGCCTGTAGGAGGAAATTTCTGAATGATAGAATAACAGTGACACTCGCAGAGGAGGATAAAGAGAGGTAGATTTAAAAAGATACAGAAGAGAAGAAAGAGACAGGTAGGTAGTAAGCAAAAACAGAAATAACGATAAAAAGGAGATAAGTAGAGAAAAACAAGGAGGTGCAAGGAAAGAAGGAGAGAAGAAAGAGATAAACAAGGAAAAGAGAAGGATAAGAAGGAAGAAAAGAGATCAAGAAGCAAAAGGGAAGGATAAGAAAGAAAGAAAAGGAGAAGGTAAGTAGAAAAGGGATAAAGAAGGAAGAAAAGAGGGAGAGAGAGAGAGAGAGATGAAGCAATGAAGAAATAGGGAAACAAATAAAGGTAGAAAGAGGAGAGGGGAAAGAGAATGTGCTAGCCAATGTCAATCGAAGCAGAGCCTGAAAATAATTTGTCCGCCCTTGAGCCCACCTAAAGAAAATTCACTGGCGACTCCAGTGATGCCAAGTAATTGAATTTTCAGGAAAGAAAATGAAGGCTGTTGTGCCGGGCGACATCCATATCTCGTGCGTGTGCCCTGAGCTTTGTGTGCACGTGTCATGATCCCTGATTAGAGGGGAAACCCCGTAATCGTGCATCACAAAAATAAGAACGCAGTCCGTCATCATAGCGGTTGTTCCCCGAAAGAACGTGCGAGAAACACAGAAGCTACCACGCAACATTGCAAAGCTTAGTGGATATGTGCGAGGGAATGATAAAAGAAAAGGAACTTGAGAAACGATGCCATGCAAGAAAAGGAACTTTAGAAACGATGCCATTCAACTTTTGATGTTCCACAAACACAGAAAGAATGCACTTAGGCTAGTTCCTCAGAAGCTGAAGCAGCAAAGTACCATGGTATTAACTGTATTAAGATATTAAGAACACGTAGAAATGAATGAAATCATTCACATTGAAGCCACGCAGCGGTTACATATTTCGTTTCGGAACTCTGTGGGTAACATTTACGAAAGCGCCATAATTACTGACAGATATGCGTTTACCAGCAATCAGACCTACCATATTTCCAGAGTGTATGTGATAACAGGAGCGTTGTGGATGGGAGGAACGTTGTTAAAGGAACAGAGTGGATGGGAGAAACGTTATTACGGGAGCGTAGTAGATGGAAAAAACGTTGTTACAGGAGAGTATGATATGGGGAAAAACCTTATTACAGGAACGGATCTGATGGGAAAACGTTATTACAGGAGCGTAGTAGATGGGAGAAACATTATTACAGGACCGTAGTAGATGGGAGAAACGTTACAGGAGCGGAGCAGATGGAAGAAACGTTATTCCAGGAGCGGAGTAGATGGGAGAAATATTATTGCACGAGCGGAGTAGATGGGAGAAATATTATTGCACGAGCGGAGTAGATGGGAGAAACAGGACAACAGGGCGGGGAGAGGACTGAAAGGTTTCGCCACCATTGTTGTAATCTAATTTCTTCCTTTGTCCTTTACTGTTTAAACTGGTGCGCGAACTGCTTTCAATTCTTTTTACGTTGTTTTTTTTAAGTTACGACAACGAAGATGGATAATGATTAAATGACGTTGATAAAGGACAAAGGAAGAACACTCGTGGGCAGTCCAGCACTCGAACTTCGATCGAATTGAAGCTTTGAATTAAGACACTATGCGTCAGTTTATACTCCTCAACTCAATATTCAGGCACCACTAAACTTCTTTTGCTTTAATTGAAGAATAACTTTTTCACCTGTTTCTGAGGCAGTCTAAGAAAAGAAAAAGAAATGTGGATATATTATTATAGTCACTAACAACAAATGTAGTTTATTCCCTCTTCCACGCATTTATAACCAATTAAAATTAGGAATAATTTAGTGAGAGACATAACAGTAATTCAAAATAAGAGACCTAACAAATTATCGGGATATTTTCACGTCTCGATTGCAGTCAGGAAAAAGCCTCTACTTGAACTGTCTTGTCAAGCACCCCAACTAAGTCTAGTAGTTGACATTTGGTTCCTTGCATCAATCTTTCGAATCTACCTTGCCTGTATCCAAAATTATATGCAAAGTAAAGAGAGGAGATCTATTATGGTTATATAAGGTATGCCCAAATGAAAAGGAGACATTTTCTGTAGCGGCGTTGAATCTAATCGAAGAAGGTAAATATGTTTGCAGATAGATGGCACGGTGTTTGTCCCAGTATGCACTGCAGGTGTAGCGAACAGCTTCGCCAGCTGTTTCCTCAGTTGGCGTAGTGATGGGTTCAAGCCGTTCATTTGTGCGAGTCGACTCATGAGCGCTCGCTCACTGAGAAGAGTCGTTCAAATGAGTCGTTCAAAAGAGTCGCCAAGCTTCTATTTCTCGAAACACATGCCTGAAGAGGGGGAAGGGGGTAGGAGGTGTTGAAGCAGATGATTGTATTTAAGTAAACGAACACAACGTACGTCCTTCAAGATTAATAAATTGTATTGCATTTTTGTACATGTGTGTGTGCGTGTAGCCGACTAGATGGCCAAGATTCTGAAGTAATCGACATTTGATCTTGCCACAGAAGTTCCCGGGTTCTAGTCCCGTCCCGGTCTGGGCAGGGATATTCTTTACGTGTCCCCTCATCTATATCATCACGCATCATCCTCATCGTCGCGATTACTTAAAATTTGAAGAAAAGCGGCATAAAGTAAGAAAAATACAAATACGATTCTGTATGTGTGTGGATATACATATATGTGTAAACAGTAAACACACACACACAAACAAAATTTATTGCACATACTTGTTTTCATTACTCTGTCTCATGAGTGAGATTTTCTATATTTGTATCTTGTTTCAGTTTACATTTCATACTGCGGATAATGCAAATTATGCAGTACGATAGCATACACAGAAATGCTATATAATTATATCAACCTTTTATTAGTAATAACGTGCATTTACATTTACATATTCTTCCTTTTTTGCATTCGATCACTGGTTTTAATATCGCAACAAAATGCACTCCAGATCTGCGCTGCGACACATGCTTGCATTTCCACGAGCATCGCTCGTTCACGACTCTTGAAACAGCACGAAGAGTCACAGCACAGTCCCACGACTCTTTCCCCATCATTCGTTCACGACTCGCGAGTCGGCACGAAGAGTCATTAAGCACCTTAACGACTCGCTCGCCTTAGCGACTCTTCTCCTCCCTCATCGTTCACGACTCGCGAGTCGGCACGAAGAGTCATTAAGCACCTTAACGACTCGCTCACCTTAGCGACTCTTCTCCTCACTCATCGTTCGCTCGCGAATCGCGAGCTCTCTTACACAAGGCGCGGCGGCGGCAGTCTCGCCAGCAGACTGGATCTACAGTTTAAAGTAGGATCCACCCGCTTGCTCTCCGCGGATGGCTAACAGCTGTGTTTAAGAAATATATATCGCTCTTGAACATTATCCATGTCCATCCCATATCCATGTCCATAGCTTTTTGTTGTTCTACAGTCATTCAATATAAGTTTCTGCCAATATCATAATGTATGATCGAATTTCTATAAAGCGGGCCAAATTATACGTATGTATTTTTTTTTTTAATGTTGCTTTCTACTAGTAAAACACCTTAACACGTAGGCTCACCGCAGATGGCCAACAGCTGTTTATATCACTCGTGAACATGACCCATGTCCATCTTACGTAGTTGTTCCTAATTCTGCAGTCATTCAATAAAAGCTTTTTTGCAGTATCATGTACGATGAGATTTATGATTAAACTTCTATATTTATTCTTTAATGCTGTTTTCATTAGTAAAATATTTACACGTTAATGTTAATGAAATATTTCACGTCATATGAAAACGATTTTGTCAGACAATGTTTAAAGTTCACTTTATGCTCAGATAGTCTAATCGGGATTGAAGCTACATTTTAAACTGGGGTCTAAATCACTGGGCAAGGTGCCTCCACCGAGGATCGAATCCGAGACAGGAAGCGATTTCCTTACCAGGATTTAACAAGGAATGAAAGGATGGCTGAATAACATAAATAAAACATACTCCATGGTGCATGTTCTTTGTTTCTTGGTTTCTATGTTGGCCAGCTTGAAATAATCTTGGAGTGACAGATAAGTGGTGACGCCCTCCTCAAAGTAAGCCTATTGACACCGAAAGTTCCGGGTTCGAACCCCAGCCCAGAGATGAGTGGTAATCTGTATTTAACCTCTTGTCAATTACTCTAATCACCATCCATCCTCCGTCGTTGCCTTGTAACCCACTTTAAACTGTAGATCCAGTCCCGATTAGCTTATCTGTACGTAAAATTAATTCATCCTCGCTGTCAATACTAAGTAATTAGGTATAAAAGATGCATAAAATACAACAAAGCGTGTTAGGCAGCTAGAATATTAAAATTGAATTAATAAATTATAAAATATAATTACTGCATGCTAATTTATAAGAAATTATAGCATTTTAAAATTTGTTTGTTCCTTAATGGGAAAATAACTAGTAGCTTATTTCTTCTGTTCATTCTCATGTTAACAGATTTGTTTTCTTGCATAAATAAAATTGAACGTGTAAATTAAAAGGTTTACATGTGCACGAAGCGGAAGAGCAACTCGATCGAGTATCGTGGTGAGACAAGATGACTTGGCACATCGTTTCAACTCGTGAATGAGAATGCATATCTTGTTCGCGATTTGATTTCAAGTTAAAAACACCTATCTGGTCTTGTTCGCTTATCGATTTCAAAGCATAAATCGGTATCGTTACTCCAATGAGACGAGATTCTCGGACAGTACATTTTACACAGAGTGTCTCTCATCATCTCACCAACTTTGGAAGGGTTGGCCCTGTTTTCATTGCGATTTTGTAATGTCCTGCTACTTGTGAAACTGATTCACTTCCAACAATTTCAGTCGCCTCCGTGGAGGAGTGGTTAGAACAGTGCGCTAAGAGGAATCTCGGAATTGAGTGTCACTTCATCAATTTCATTATATCATCACTGATTTTCATGTTCGCGATTAGCCAAAGTGGCAGAAGAGCAAAGCCTGGGCAAAAGTGGTATCCCGAGCCGCTATGTGTTTCCACCGAATATCGGCCTCAGGACTCCCTGCCCTCGTGCCGCGATGTGCTAACCACTCCGCCACGGGGGCCGGCCCTCCCCATCACATCTCTGTTTTATACTAAAGGCTATGATTGAATATGAATTTAAAATTTTGTGTGCGCTATTTTGCACCCTTCACTTTATACGGGATCCAGCCCCTTACCAGAACTAAAATAACATAACTGTAATGTCCTGTAGTAACTAAAATATTAAAATAATCTGACCGGTTAAAAGCTGAGGCTGTAAAGGCACTCAGCACACATAAGGACAAAACACAGGACAACACACACACACATTCCTACGAAAATTATACTGGCCGTAGGTATAGACGCCAGAGCCTCGTTAGTCTGCAAAATGCAGTCCAGGGTGTACTATGTGGAAGTGAGGTTGACAATTGGGTGTACTACGTGGAAGGATCATCCCTTACATCCCTTAAACTATATTTCTCGAGACCCTTGATGTGCTAACCACGCCGGCATACATTATAGAATACTTGAGTTAGTTTTGTCAATATTAATTTTATTGATTGCATTTTTGTTTTGCAATGATTTTGCGCACTGAATTTTCATATTTATCTTTGCTTTTCATTTGTGTTTTACTTTTATTTTGTATATAATGCTGCGTTTCTATTGGTGTAAATTTGTGATTCGTCTCTAATAACGTTATCATTCCAATGTGACTTAAATTTTAATCTTCTAATCTCACGTGTATAATATGTAAGTATATGTATGTACACATGCATACAGAGAGAAAGAGAGAGCGATTGTATTGGGAAATTGCATGATATGATCGTTAGAGGGGAAATCCCCACCGTTCCCCGCATAATTTCAAATTTGTTCCTTGTATTACACAAAATACATTAAATTAATGTTATAACAAATTGAATATCCATTATAGATCGGATTATAAGAAATTATGTATAACTGCGTGTGTGAGCGTGTGTTTGTCTCTCAGGTTCTTTATTAAAAAAATCAGAAAAACAGAACATAATGTAGTATTCAAATATAAAAAGACCTTAATTTCACGAGTCCACTTATAATTAATTCATTATCATGTGGTTTGTTCTATTAGGTAATTCTTAACTGAATATAAAAAATTGTAAGTTATAATTTTAGTTTTAATACATGTTTGTTATTTTCACTAAAGGTTTATCATTTGAACTTGTGCTTGCTGCTTGTATTACGTCATTTTTGGATTTGGGGTAACAGAAAACAAAAGGTGTTTATTGTCTTTGATCTTGCTTTAGAAAATAATGATTGGTTGATTGATTTGGTTTTTTTTACTTCGCTTGTCTGTCACTTTTTTGGGTAATCGCGAAGATCAGGATGAGTAATGAGGTGTACTAACCACTCCACCATGGAGGCCGGCGCTTTAGAAAATAATTAAAAGTAACAATCGCTTTCCACACTAAGTATTTTGTGTTGCAAATTATAAATTACTGCCCCCCTTTTCTGATTCACCCTAATAGCATAGTGGTTAACGCTGTCATGTATTAAAATGGTCTGCTTGGCAAAAATTGTTATAAGTCCAATTTTATGCTCCAATAGGCTAATCGGGTCTCCCCGATGGCGTAGTGATAACGTCGCCGGTAATCAAGGGGTACCGTGTTCAATACAAAGTGGAGGTTCGGATCCCACTTTAAACTGTAGGTCCAGTCCCGACTATCCTATCTGCACATAAAGTGGACTTAAACAATAACAACTCAAAATAGGCTAATCGGAATATTGTAATCAAGAGGTCTGTGCCTAACACCTTCCCAAAATTTTTACAAGACTCCCCTAATATTTTTACTAACATTTAATTTCTTGTAATTTTAGCGCTAATGGTTTGGCCGAACTTGAAACTACAGGACAAATTTGTTGGCTGTTCTTCGCTGCCCGTCATGGGCTGAGGTTGCGCGCTCTCTCTCTGCAAACAACACTCGCGAGTCGCGAGCTCGCGAGTCGACTCTTTCCTTCGTTCAAAGAGTCGCTAAAGTGTGCCACGACTCTTTGAACGAAGGAAAGAGTCGACTCGCGAGCATGCTCCTTCCCCTCTCATCGTACACGGCACGTTTCAGCCAGCTTTACTCAACTAGGGGTAGGGAAAAGGAACAGAGAGGACCCCCCCCCCTTCCTCTCCTCTCCAGTCCCCATTTGCTGCCCGCAGAATCGACTTGCTTTCTTTCAAAAATTCCGGCCGCCAGGCGAGTATACACTTGCGCATGCGCCTTCCTCGCAAAATTCGTGGAAAGGAGAGGGAATAATGGAATAATAGTTGCTTGGCGGGCGGAGGAGTCGTGGCACACATACGACTCTTTGAACGTGTCGTTCAATTCTGGTGAACAAGTCGTTCACCGCTCACAAGAGAGAGTCGTTACTTTTGAACGACTCGTTCACGAACGACCCATCACTAAGTTGGCGAGAGTTGTTTTGCGCGGACGGGTGCATTATGGATTCCTCCAGATTAGTGCAGAGAACTGTAATGCAATTTCTTCGTGCAGAAGGCGAGCATGCTTCACAAATTTATCGCAGGAAGAAGGACCTCTACTCATGGACTGGCAGTACTGCAACACATTGCTGAGGCTTAAAAAGGCCATCAAAAACAAGCGCACCCTCGAAGGGGATAATGCTGTTCCTGGACAACGCTAGGCCACATGTGGCCAAGAAGAACCTCAACCAGCTTAGAACATTTCAATGAAAAGTCCTCACACATCCTCCATACAACCCCGATATTTCCCCATGTGACTCCCATATCTTCGGACCCTTAAAACAATCACTCAAAGGTCAACGGTTCACTTGTGACAAGGAAGGCAGAACGCCGTGGAAAACTGGATCCGTAAGCAACCCAGGAGTTTCTACACTTAAGCCATCCACTCCCTCCCTACGTGCTGGGATCAGTGCATCAATATCAATGGCAATTATGTGTAGGTATCATGTTACACATTATGAAGGTTAGTGTTTGCAACCGTAAATGATAACCGTTCTCTAGTTTCCGTCAATATAGCGGATTCTGCTATGTGACGACGAATCTCATTAACCAACGCCACATTTTTTTTGTTATGTTAAACTATTTATTTCAAAATGAAGAGTCATTATTCTGGAATCTACGGAGACATTAATTCATTCGGTAAGAATTTTACGAGAGTCACAATTCTATTTTTGTGCTCCATTGCGAAACCAACGTGCACGTGTGAAACAAGTAAAGCCCGATAATTTTTATTTCACAAAAAATTCAATTTACTGTTAAAGTTAAATGAGAGGACAACCATTGACTTATTTTTAATACCCTGGATGACTGATGTGCGGGGGGGGGGTACCTCCTCTCATGTGCCCCCCTGGCTGTGACATAAACTCTTTTTCCTTTAGGATTTCTATTATTTTTCCCATCGCATATTCAGTGCCAACTTTGCGATTCTGTTTGCCAAAGTGTATGGGGAAGGAGTTTATTTATTCTTCAAGCCTTCTCCTGGACTGGGATAACACTATTTTAGACAGATTTTTTCGTGCATCATTTTCAGGAATTGCAATAGCACTATTTCTGCCTCGCTTATTCTTATTGCGTTTTTTCCTTTTCGTTATTTAGTGTTGCTTTTTTTCCATTTTCGGCTACTCGCGACGATGAAGAGAGACTCAAAAAGAACACCCATGCTCAGGCTAAATTCGAACCCGGGTCCCTCGCATTCTAACGAATTGTGATAACTACTTTGTCACGAAAGTCAAAAATGCGTTTAAATAAATTTCAGGAATATTTCACATTTACATTACTTTGATTGTAGATGTGGAAATTCCAGTTAATTAATATTTACGCTGCAATCTTTCCGTTAGGCCTTTTGTTTGAGTCTGAGAGACACAAAATTCCCTTCATATGGTTAAATTGATTGATAAGAAACAACACTGCTGCTTTCCGAACACTTACTTCGGTTTGTACTTCCGGCCACGAAGCTGGACTTCAACTCAAACGAGTGTGCCACTTTTTCTGAACAGAAGTGTACAAGAACATTTCTTTCCATAGAACATGGAGCTAAAATGCTGGACGTGTCCGGGACAAAAGAGGGAGTCGGGTAGTACTAGAAGTATTAATAGCAATAATTACAGGAACGGAAGAGTGCACGCTCGTGGATAAGATTGACATTCACGTTTCAAGCATAGAGTGCCTATGACACTTGTTAACATCATTTTGACTATGTTGCGTTACGTAATGCAAGTTTGGAGAGAAGTCAGCAGCAGGAAAGTCGTGAGACCCATGTTGTTAATAAATCCGACTGTGAAGGCTCAGCTAAAATGATGGTAAACATACCGTTCTGCTTTTTAGCAATAGCCGCTCATGACGTATATACTAACCATGTTTTTCCTAAAAATAGATTGAACGTTTACGGGGCAATGTATATCGAACTTATGAAACTTATGGGGTGTAAAATACTGATGCCTTGATCTGAGCTCGTGCGTGCTGTGACGTGGAAAATCTACCGTGAGTAGTGATGAAAAGTAGCGATGGAGTAGAGATGCTATCGAGAGTTGGCAGTCTCGTCTCCTCGGTTTCGTCACAGTTTATAAACACCTGTCTCGTCTCAAGACTTGAAATCTTGTCACATCGTGTCGCCGCACAAACGTTTACAGCGAAGACAGGTCACTAATGCAAACAACTTTTCTTCATAACGTGTATCCGTTTGATGCTTCGTTTCGATTCTACAGCCCTATAAAATCACAACTGTGTCCTGAATGAATGCAACCATGCTGTACATGTTACGACGATAAACAAAATATGTATAATCAGCTGACAGATCCACTCCAGTAAGCGGTTTGTTTAAATAAGTTGCGCAATAAAGGAATTTTTAGTTACGTGAATTTTCCTAGGTAAAACATTATTTGTATTTTTGTTATGTATTGCTTTTTTGTTAATTGTAGCTCATTGTGACGATGAAGATGAGCGATGATTTGATTATATAGATGCAGGGTCTCTGAGAAAGAACAGGCCGGGATTCGAACCCGATAACTTTGGTGGCGAGATCGAATTGGACCGAGTCGGCCCCCATTCTCCGACCATCTTTACACCCCTTCTTCCGGAGTTGCTCGAGGTGTCCATTGATTAGAGACTGGTTAATCCGCAGAACCACTGTGTGCAGGGACATGTCAGGAAAATTCCCAACTGAGATCTCTCACATCGGGAATTGAACCGGGTTTCCTGCGTTGTAGTTAAACGCTCTATTGACTACAGAACACACGTTCTTTACCAAAGTCTTTCGGATAGTCTCCCTCTTATCTCGATTTTAAAGCAGACTGTCGATGTAGTCTCGAATTTCAGGACGAGAACGAGGATCTATTCGTTACCATCCCAATTATGGAGTAAATAATTTTGTTTTTTAAGTATTTGTCATCTTTTAAGTGACATCCATCAATAATGTGAGAAGTTAAGTTACATGAACACAATTAAAGTAAGTAATTACATCATAATGTCTTTGCATAACAATCCAAATTAAAATACGATACACAAACAAACCTCCATACAACTGTTCAGTGGCGTACGCAAGGGGGGGGAGTTACGGGGTTTAAACCCCCCCCTTGAGCTTGTGAAATGTTATGAAAAATGCTGTGGAAAAAATAATTAAATGGCCAACTTACCACAGTCAAAGATCTAGGACAATACTATTACTATTACTACTACTACTACTACTACTACTACTAATAATAATAATAATAATAAAAATAATAATTTGAATTATTATTTCCATGCAACACGAAGAAAAAAAGCACAGCATTCCAAACACATGCGTCTTTCAGAGAGAAAGCCTTGAAAATTAACATGTATTCTTGAAAAGAAAATATGAGGGCAACTATGATTTAAAAGAGAGAAAGCTTGTTTTGTATCTCAGTTGCAACAATGTTCAATACGCCAGGATTTTTTTTTTCGGGATGGGCTGGAATAGTAAATGTGGATAGCACGTGGCTTCCTTTTGGAGGGCAGGATGCATAATAAAATATTTCGTATTTTTTGGAGCTTTTCAGTCTATTAAAATTATATTCAAAGACAAAAATGGTAATTGGGACTCACTTTAAAAGAGGTTTCGCATTTACACATTTCGATTTTTTAAAGTTAACGGATTTTTATTTGAAAATTCTGATTTTCTCAAAATTTTGGTAGGGGCTGTAACCCCATCAGCCACCCCTCTACGTACGCCAGTGTTCAATGAACATGTATTTTTTTGTGTGAACAATCGGAATTAACTAAAGAAAGTTCTTGGTTTGTTGTAAGCTGCTAATGTATAGACAAAGGCTAGGCGGACCAGAACAGTCACCAGTCCGCCTTCCCATTGTTTACCGCAGCATGTTTGAATGTCTCTCTTTTAAAATGTCTCACCTTGTTGACTAGGCATTTATTCAAACGACAATAAGCTTAACTATTGTAAAATGTTTTGTTGGCAAGAACAGAGAGACAATCCAGATGTGAATTATCGGGGACATTTATGAGGAGAAGCCGGAAAAATTCCAACCAATTCCGGGAATCGAACCCGGATCTCACGCGTGGCTGTCAGACGCTCTACCGACCAGACTACCGCAGCTCCTTGGATGAGTTCCATACTTTGATTATTTTAATTTATTTTAATATATTTTCTTGTTTTTATGGATTTTCTTCACACTTAAAATGTCTCGCCTCGTCTCACCTCGTTGACCAGACAATTATTTCGTAACAAAGAAACAAAAAAATGCTCCCAGAATTTGACAAAAATCGAATGACTAGAAAGTGATATTGTTCTATTGCTTTCGTAAATACTATATTTATGTAGATCTCTAGTACTTAATAGTAGTAGTGGTATTAGTAGTATTATTAGTAATAATTCAGCTAATTAATTAATTATAAGTATTATTAATTAATTGTGATTATTATTATTTAATTAAAGTATAATAAAACAATGGTAATGTGAATTTGGAGAAAGTTTTAGAAATAACCCCCCCCTTGATAAAATCCTGCGTACGCTACTGCAACTGTTGGTCGCTATACGTGTAATCACTTGAACTTGAGTTACTCAAGAGTGTCTTGGAAGGTTAACGTGGTGATCGTAAGTCCAGTTTACATGCAATTGTTTTGATTCCACTGAAGTGTAAAATGCAGGAAGTCGTTATTTGTCCTTAATGCAGTCTCGTATTAGTCACACTTGTGTGCTTACGTGATGAATTGTTTGCTGTAACTGTGCATGCCATCCGGACCTTAGACTTGCCATTCAAGATGCTTTCTTTTGTTTCGTTAGGGAGAAGGAGGCAGTCGGTGATGTAATGAAAACGAGCAAATAGCCCCTAATGTTGGAGGAGGTAAATGTTAATGAAGTGAGTTCTTCCCTTTTTCGTCTGCATAAAATTGAGGATGTAATCGCCGCTCTCTGCACTTTTCCGTTCGTAGTTGTCAATGTGTGTTTCGAAGGAGGTAGTTCGGGTGGACGGATCCAAATGCGAAAGGGGAAGCAGGGAGAAACAGGTGCGAAACAACGCTGTGGGCTTCAGATCAATGTATTTCGGTCGCTCCTCTTTTGTGTGTGTGTGTGTGTGTGTGTGTGTGTGTGTGAGTGAGTGAGAGATAGAGAGAGATTAGTGGTGCGCATGCTACATACGAGGGTCACTATTTATATTTTGAGCCTAACAATGAAAAAACAGGAATTTGGCATTGAAAACTGCTTTATTGTTTTTCGAATATTCTCCTTTATGGTCAATACACTTTTGCATTCGTTCGAACCATTTGTCAAAGCAGTTTTTCCAATCTTCTTGAGACACCTCCATTATATGGTTTTTGAACGCATCAACGGCGTCTTCCGTTGTCCACGCAATTTATTCTTGACATTCGGGAACAAGAAGAAGTCATTGGGTACCAAATCAAGACTGTACGGCAGATGACCCATCAATTCGATTTTTCGACTGTTCATAAAGTCCGTTGTTAGACGAGATGTGTGACAGGTGGCATTGTCTTGATGAAGAATGATCCGACGGCGTTTGTTTGTTTTCCGTATTTGACCGAAGACGTCTGGCAAACAAATTGTTGTGTACCATTCAGAGTTGACCGTTCTACGTTCCTCTAAAGGCACAGTTGCCACATGACCAGTTTTCCCGAAAAAACAGGCGACCATTTGTTTCGATGTGCTTCGAGCGCGAACAACTTTTGTTGGATTGGGTTCATCTTGAAACACCCATACAGTCGACTGCTGTTTACGTTCCGGCTCATATGCATATATCCATGATTCGTCACCTGTTACAATCTTATATACGTCTTTTGAAGCACCACGATTGGATTGTATTTATTGAGCATTTGTTTGCACCAATTGACGCGAGCGTCTTTTTGAGTTTTTGTTAAATTGTGTGGGATCCAACGAGAACATACCTTTCTCACAGCTAAATGATCATGTAATATTTTATACATGCTGGTGGAATTAATGCATATGATTGCCTCAATCTCACAGTATGTCACATGATGATCTTGCAGTATTAGGTTTTGCACAGCATCAATGTTTTCTTGAACAACAACTGATTTTGGACGACCTTCGCGAATCTCGTCGGTGCGGCCACGATTAAATTCGTTATACCAGCGTTTCACAGTGGCAAAGGATGGGGCTTCATCGCCAAATGTGGAAGTAAGTTGATCGATGCACTCTTGTCTTGATAATCCACGTCGAAAATCGTAAAAAATCATCGCACGAAAATGTTCACGAGTTAATTCCATTTTATTGTTGTCGCGCAATCTCCAAGGCAACATAAACAACACAAATGAAGCTGTTGACAAAACATTTGAAGTACTTTATGGTAAATAATGAGAGACGATTCCGTGCAAACGTCAAATCGCGCCTAACTTCAATCAGTGTTGCCAAGGCTCAAAATATAAATAGTGACCCTCGTATACCACGCTCTTTCGAAGTGGAACCAAGGCGATTTTCGCGGAACCTTCTTCCCCATCTGCGTTTCACTTGCAGCCGTCACCCCTATTTTGCCGTTGTACTCCTTCAGTTAGCGCATGCGCATTTGCGTCGATGGCCGCGACTGACAGCCTGGCTGCAGCGGCTTTTGATGTGTCCCATCGACCCAGATAGAGAGATGCCCCATTCTTTTCCTCATGTTCGGCGAGTGGTTAGCACATCGCTGTAAACGACGGCAGGGGTCCCGGTTTCGAATCCCGGCATGTGTGTTTTTGAGTGTCCATTTATAAATTTCATCATATCACTCATCCCCATCTTCGCAATTAGCCAACAGTGGCACAAAAGCGAAGTAAAATAAACTAAGTGAAATCATTTTTCCTCGTGTTCACGTGGATAAAGTTTGTTTTAAGTTTGGACACACACTCACACACACACTCTCTCACTCTCTCTCTCTCTCTCTCTCTCTCTCTCTCTCTCTCTCTCTCTCTCTCTCTCTCTCTCTCTCTCTCTCTCTCTCTCTCTCTCTCTCTCTCTCTCTCTCTCTCTCTCTCTCTCTCTCTCTCTCTCTCTCTCTCTCTCTCTCTCTCTCTCTCTCTCTCACACACACACACACACACGCACACGCACACACAAACAAACAAAGTGCTGTTTCATAAGTTCCTGAGTGATATAGAGTGGATTTTTCGATATGTTCCCTCCAAGTAGGAGATATAGCAAAACCTACAGTATACGAGATATATTTATGTATCTGTCCGTTGTATTTTTGTAAAGCTTTGGATAAGTATTTGGAAATGAGTTGTCGATTTTCGTTTTTCCGAACTTCCATTAATCCAACATGCGAGAAGTATCGGGTGTTGAACCCTAAATCCCAGTCCGTCTAAATACGGCCATGTGTCAACGTACCCATCGTAATTTTTGGTAACCATGCAAGTCAAAGGGTGCATAAATATTTCCTCATATGGCAGATTTTTGTGCAGGTTGTCAACAGAGATAAACACCACGTCTCTTATATTAATTTAAAAAATAGAAGATTTGACTTAGAAACACCTTATAATATTCTCCTTTATCTTTATTTTTAAATCGTGCATATTGATCTCCGTATACGGGCTGAAATGAAAGGCGATATACGTGAGGAGCTTCTGGAATCGATTTATGACAATTCAAGGCCATGCCCCGTTGATGGTGGGATAGATTCCCTCCCCTTCAAGTGAAAGTGCCTTCATGGGTCATATTGGATATACACGCGTGCCATTGAACATGTGTGGGCACTGTACCAAGTTGGTTGGACACTCACGTGGGATGATTAAGGTGCCGTTAGACACTCGAACTGCCTCAGCAATAACTTTTTCGAAAACTCTCTCCTTTCGTTCGGAAAGCCGCCGTGACGTTTCCAAATCTGATAAGTTGCATCTGTTTGGAATATCTTCTAGAGCTTTCAAGAGATTTGCTCTCGGCGTTCCTTTGGTAAGTGATATTAAATAGGACTTCAGCACCACGAAACTAGTGCAGATATCTAGACAACAGGAAGACCCTTGAACGCTATAGAAGAGGGAATTATAAAGAGATTAATTTTTCTCCAGAATTTTGTCATAACGGTGGACAGGTAATGGACTCCCCTAAATGTTTAAACAGTAAATTATCTAGACAGAACCCCCTGTATTTTTCCCAACACACACACTAGCGCACGCAGTCCCAATTTGTGATCTTTTGGCGGTAAATTTATTCTTATATCGTCTATAAAACACCTTACAACTATCAGATGGGAAATTATTAATGGCATTGCGTTTAAAACCATAAATCGTCGATAACCCCGATCCATTCATTCCCTTCACGTCTATATAACTAATTATAAACCTGTGAACCTAGCGGCGACAGCTGAGACAAAGGTCATCCACACTCCATGAGAGAAAACCGTTAATGTGTCACGTGTTACTCAACCTGGAAAAATGAGGGAATGAATGCCTCTTGGAAAATTACATTGGAAACTGTACAATATTAGTTTGCAACCTGTTGCTATTTTTAAGAATAAAAAATAAGGCAAAAAGAGCTTCCTGGATAGAAATGGCTAAAAATGTTCTGTTCATTTTTGCCCGATCCCGAAAATATCCGGATCCGTTAAGATCCAGGTCTGGCAAGCCTTATCGCGAGTACCCAACAACAATCACATATTGTCTGTTTTTCTCATTAAAAAATTGCTATGGATATAATTATAATTGATTATAAACTTATATTTCGATTTTAAGAGTAAATAAATTTGAATCTGAATTCAAAATGGTTTCAAAATATTACAAATCCCTACTCTACTAATTGTCATCTAATTTTCCATGATATACGTCCACTGGAATGCTTTGTATTTAGCAAACGATCAAAATTGTACAATTAAGTTAACTGCAACAGTTCTTCACCGCAACATTATTTTATTTGTTTGTTGCCGAATATTTCCTTCAGCAGTTAACCTGGGATTTTACTTGTTTCGGGCATGGCCGACAGAACTTCATTTTGCTTCATTCAAAACAGTTTTCTCCCTTTCTGTAATACAGGATGTCCCAAAAGTTAACATCCATTTGTGTGAAGATAGCCCGTAATTGAGAAGAGCCACATTGTGTGTACTTCCACACAAGCGCATCTACTGCAGTTGTGTACTCGAAACAAAAATTTGTTATGTGCCTCCAACTATGTAAAATTAAATTCGTGCCGTTACTAACATGATAATTTGCCAACAGTAGCCATTTTTGCTTGGCTGCATATAAAAGAGACGATGTGAAATTTTATTTTTAAAAACGGAACGTAGAAATGCGTGTCTAAAGTGCCGTGCTAAGATAAGGATGCCTTTATGTTTGAAATGAATGGTGACTTTTGGAACACCCTGCAAACGTTTGCTTCAACGTATGGCAGGTATTTGCAGTTTTGGGTTTTCCAGACGAGATGATGATGAAAGGGCGAAGATTAATATCCACGTGACGATTTGATCACGACTCCATGTTCCAGATCCTCACCCCACCAAGCCGTAAGTCAGGGAGGCTGTTACACGCCTAGCTTGTTCCGGTTTAAGTACATGTTGCGTTGCTAAATGACTCTTGAGCTCGCCTTTTGGCCGGCCACTTGCGCTTCTATACGCTCGAGGCAAAAACTGAAAGGTAGGATCTCTGGTCAAAATTCCTATAATTACAAACAACCGACAGGGAATTCTTTCAATTCGTGGTATTATATGTTATTTGATGACTCCTAGAACTTTACATACGTGGAAAAATTTTCCGTTCCAATAAAAAATGTAAGGATACTTTTTTGCTGTGAAAAAAGTTTTTTTTTTTGTTAGAAAACGTGTTCTCATTTTTCAGGTGATCATTTCTGTATATTACAGATTTTCGTATTTAAGAAGGGTTATCTATCTTTCACAAGAAATGGCGTGTTTTTTTTGTTCACTTATGTATACACAGAGAAAAATGTTTGTTTGGATTAACCAAAAGAAAATGGTAGTGGTGAACAAATCGTTTGTTTAAATAGGCATCAACCAAACAATTGTTCACCAGTACCAAAAGATTTGATCAAGTTCTATTTGCTTGTCGTAAACAATTTTTTGGTTACCAAAACCAAATATTATTTTGGTAAATCTAACAAAATGTAGCCCATTTGTTTAGAAAAACCAAATAATTTAGTCAAAATTACCAAACGATTTGTTAAATAATTTATTCATAATTACTTATGTTACAATCTCGCTAATTTTAGCTAGTTTGTAGAAAGTAACTGATCTCAAAATACACATTGAGAATAGAAAATTCACGTGAACTAACAGTTTTTGGAGCGTGTTTGTTTTTTTGCGACGCACTTACCTTCTACTTATATAGTCCAGAATCAAAAAGGTTGCTCATGGGAGATTCACTTTTATTCACTGCAGTACATTTTCTTCTTTAATTTGTAGCTTTGATGTTCACATATCTTTCGAAGAGTGTGAAAGCACAATTTTTCACTATGATTACAATCAAGCGTACCATTATTTGTTGTACAAAAACTTATGTTTCTTGTACACATTTTGACAGAACCATCTAGCAGCCGGTGTAGGAAACTCAGTATAAAGAGTATATTCTGAGCTTTTTTTCAGAATATTAGGTTACACAACAACATAAAGACTCGCCTCGAGTAATTATCTATCTACATGAGTTTCAATTTTCGACAAAGGATTTTCATACTACACTCGACGAAACTGGACAATCGTTATTTCAAATTCGAAAGCACGCTCACGCACATATAGTAAATTTAACCAAACGTTTTGTTTCTCTTTACTTACACATGTATCATTTTGTTTACGAGTACCAATTTTTTTGGTATTCTTAAACAAAATTATTTAGTAATTAAAAGCAACATTTGGTTATCGGGAAAAAAAGCATAACCAAACAGCTCAACCAAACTTTTTTGGTAATTCCAAACAAACCAGTTTTTTATAGACTAACCGAGACTGGACCTACAGTTTGAAGAAGGGTCATCTTTCCGCACTGCTTTCTGAGCAGGACTCTGCCTGCTCATCCCTGCACAGCTTCTTCTGTTAAGACAACCAAGTGGCGTCTACTTAGTACAACAATCTGACGGAAGAAAACCCAACATTCTATTACACGTACCAGGTTGCAGAGGGGCCGTTAAGTAATATCGGACAAGCCTCATGTTAGAGATGCAAGCTGATGCTGTATTTCTGAGCAGATTAACCCCTATTATAGAGCGACCACAAGGAAAGAAACCTTGGACGAAAAGTCACCGCGCAGCTTTCCCTTCGTCTGTTAAGCATGGTTCACTCTCCCCCTCCCTTCCTCGCGGGAGTACGGTGCACAGGAGTCGCGGGTCTGCGCAGGTTGTTTTGCTTGTGGTTCCACTATATACGCTTATTTTGCCGAGATGTAAGCTACTGGGGGCTTTGTACCTTGCAAACTGATACCTGCTATACAACCAACAGACATGAAGGAAATTGGCCGGGATAGTTAAGATTGGAGTCGTCTTTCGCAAGATAAATGCACCCTCTGAAATAAACCCCAGGTTTGGAAATGCCAGAGTTGGTTAGTAGCGTGTTACAGGCTCTACTTAGAAGTATCAAACAGGTAAATTTATCGACATTTTTTGGTAACCGATATGTCATTATCGGCTGAATCCAGATTCCCAGTCCCATCTTCAGGGTAAAAATTTACCAATTTTTGCATAACTTTTTCTCTCACCCGAATCTGGAAGAGTTCCCATTTTCTCATTTACCGCACGTAAACAGGTGATGGAGGAGGTGTGTTCGGCTTGAAGGCAGGCAGAACCCGAGCACCGTGTGGGAACGGCCTGCCTGCCTAGCCAAATCGATCTGCGTGGATAGCATTGACCCATTTTCTAAGGAAGGAAACCAAGGTGACCCATTTGGCAGAAAATGGCGGGAGGGTGACTCGTGACGGGCAGCAATTTGCTCCGTCCTCCGCTCTTGTTTGTCAAGCTCAACGTTGATTCTTTGCCACCGTTTGAACAATCACGCTTTTATGTTTTCCTGTGACAACCAAGTTGTGATGACTTCACAGAGGACGCCTCTCCAAACAAACAAGAAAAGCTACAATTTTTACTCAAAGTGTGTGTTTCACGTGGTGTTTATTGCGTATAAGGTTCATCGACTTCCATCTCCTATCTGAAAACAAGACATACTAAGAAACAAATTTTAAATTTTGAAATTGATTTGGTTTTTATTTGGTTCATTTTACTTCGCATTTCTGCCACTTTTGGCTAATTGCGAAGAGGGGGATGAGTGATGATATGATGAAATTGATAAATGGACGCTCACAAACATCCAGGCCAGGCCAGGATTCGAACCCGGTACCCCTGGCGTCGTAGCGCGATGTGCTAACCACTCTGCTACGGGGCCCGGCAGAAAGTAACTGTAACTGAGTTACTTTTAAAATAAGTAACTGTAACTCTGTTACTTTTTGAAGCAAGTAACTGTAACTTAGTTACTTTTTAAAAAATAACTTTTCGAACACTGATTATTGTAAGTTTTCGCCCAGATCACCAATTACCGTTGAACATTTTCACCCGAATTGCCAATTACTGGTGAACATTTTCGCCGTCAATAGAGACCACCAAAGGGCACACATTGGACATACCAAATGATAAAGTAATCTTTCTGAGTGCCTAAATCTTTAGACAGCACTGCTGTGCATATACAGGTCATTTTGCATGCGCGTGCACTCCGGTACAGCAAGGCCAGCAGTGGTGGCACACAGCATAACTGTTACATTTTTTTTTATTTTTTTATTTTTTTTTTAATTTTGATTTCTCATTATTTCTTCCGGGTTGCCTCAACAGAATATCAACCTGCAAGCCTCCAAGGTTCGTCCTTTTCCGATATGGGGCCATCAACACCCTCTCGCGTCGTGTTAACAAAACATCTACGTAGTATCACCCTGGCCATCCTGTACCTATAATGCCACCAGAAGCCCGAGAAATCCCCCGGCAACCTTGAAGGATCTAATGGGAGGGTAGGTTGTGTTGGCAAATTTTGTTTTCCAACTGGTAAACCTGAAAGAAAGCCCGAGTGCCATCGGATCACTCTACTGATGTCCTCAGTGTTGCGAACTGCACGATTAAGTGTCCAAGTGTAGTGTATACTGTCAGCGATGTAGCATATCCACCAAGCTAGTTAAAATTTATAATCGTAAATAAACTATAAAGTTTCAAAACACAAAAATATGATAGGTGACATATTCTATGTGGAGATAAACGTTTCCGAGCGTTCGGTCTATTAAGACAGCTAACATGTCCATGGACACATCCGCCAAATAGAGTTGGTAAAACTGGCTGGCCGCGGACACACTTTTTTCAAGCGGTTTGCGAGGTGAAAAGTTACGGTTTTTCAGGCGGGTTAATTTCTATGTTTGCTTCAAAAACTTTAGAGTTGGCATTGTTTACTATTTACTACCGAAAGAACTACGTGGTGCTAAAGTGGATTTGTGAATATCGCAATGTGTGAAAGTCTTGAAAATGGTTTCAATCATCCGCGATCGTCTGTTGTATTAAATGCGTTTGACAGCAGACCAACTGAAATTCGAAAAAATGAACAACTGCGCCAGGACTTTCATCTTTCCCTTAGAGACGTTATGGAAACAGTATCAGGTACAGTGCTCATTTTTTCAGTATAACGTACCATGTAGAAGCAATTAATTCTTGATTTTCTTATTTTTTCGGGATCTGCTTCCCCAACGGAAAATGTCACCGCACGCCACTGTCATTTTGTAAATACCGGTGGTCATTTCGACATCATCTGAATAAACTGCTCACCTTGTGCGAAACCGAATTCATCTCTCTCTCTCTCCCATCTCGTGGCATCGTCATTTTACCGAACTCTTTCAAAGAGCACAAAGCAGGAAAGGCTTTGTTTAGCGTTACGATATACAGGAGCTCACGCTTCCATTAAGAATAGCCAAGGTTGACCGGAGGAGCGAGTCGCAAGGCCACGCAACCAAAGTTCGTGACCCGGCAGATGGTAGAAGGCCAAGTCTACCGCCGAATATTCGTATCAGGAAGGCGCGAGGGGGAGGGGCATCTCTTTTAAGGTTACTCTCCCCCACATCTCATTTGCAAGATGTGCTTCACCTTCTTACGGGAATAAAAGGCTCGTTCGTCATTCTTTTTTCTTATTCCTTTTTCGCGGTAATAGTCATTACTCGCATTCGCATCGGTTGGAGGATACGTCAGTAACTTTCACTCCGTCGATTGCAACGACGTCACAGCTTTATGCCCTTTTTTTCATCTTCTAGAAACGTGATTCACATTTGTGTCGAAATTTCAGGGATTCGGAACCACTCGGTGTTGCTTTTGCGTCTAATGTGACATAATTCTAAGCAAAGCTGGAAATACTTTTGACGCGGTTTCTTATACGTTTTGTAACTAACCCTGTAGCTGTAAATGCGGAACAGCCACAGATGTTACCAAAATAATCGCACTCTGTGGGTTGTTTAATGTTGAGAAACTTATGCTTTTGGTCTGTTTCGTTTTTTTCTTTGTGTATCTATTATTTCTGGACATCTTCATTCGCGAGACGAGACGATATTAGCACCATCGTTATTACAATCAGCTTCCCATGAAAGCTAATAATTTATGTTCTTTCAACCACTTATCGATTAAACAGCTAATGAATGCATAAGAGATGAGTGGATTATGAAATATCCCAAGAGGCCAGTCATGAAAAAAATGGTAGTTTTCTATAACTTATATTCATTTTTATCAGACAAGTCATGTAATGGTAAAGATGAAGTCACGGTGCAAGTTGTAGGAATTTCAATGGTTTTCAGTAATATCCTGACTGTACAGTATAAGTCAACAGTCTGTATTTCAGAGCTAAAATGCTACGTGAAGTTTGTTTTTAATCTACTTTAAGGCATCCTCGATAATGTAGTGACTTTCGCTTTGGGCTTGTTTTAACCATGTTGTCCCGGGTTTGATTCCCGGAGAAGGCCTGTTGGTTCGGTAAGGTAAAAGTAAAGTTCCCCGTGCATATAGCACCGTGCCATGAAGGCGCATTTAGGGGATGTGTGGGTTGGACCCCACACATTATCGATCTCGGCCATTTTTTGAGGTGATGTGATCAGTACCACGCTCCGGCCGCCTTTGCCCCTCAGGGTTGCCCCCAGGTACAGGTACCTAATGATTTGAGTCTAGGTGAGCCCCAGAGCTGCTTTGTGCGGGGACAAGGCCGAAATAATTCCGACCTTAGATCACCTCCTACTAGAATCGAACCCGGGTCTCCCGCTTGACATCCAGACACCCCTACCGACTAGACCAATAAAAAGGACTTGTAACAAACAAACATTACGAAAATTAAATTTGGCAAGCATTCTCAAAAAAGAACTAATTTAAAAGTACGGCATTAAATTTTGAAGGCTAAAAAGAAGAGAATACTGCGGTGGGACTAAATTAAATATTGAAATTTATCCATCTGTTCGTGTGTCAACATTATAATTTCATAATGTGAGTCCTATATTGGGAAGAGGGCCCTTGTGGAAAATCCAGAAGTAACACGAAACACTCGACATCGATCCCTTGTTCTCATATCGTCCTGCAAATTTACTATCAGCATGTGCCCACCAGTAAACTCAACTAGTTCTGACATCAGATAAGCAGAAGGGATGATGCCCCATGACCTTTACCTGTCGACATTGCTTCTGCTTCTTGTACCTAGGTATAAGAACTTAATTAGTGAACACAGGATATACAATTTCTGCAGGATTTTTCTTTAAATATTTCATAGCAATCGTAGACATTTTATTGGACTTGGAGATTGATGTTTTCAGCTTTTTTAGAGGAACACACTGTATTGTAGGTAACATTAAAAATACAAAGAAATGTTTGTCATAAGTAGGCTGAGGATTTGCCCTAAAATGCCTTTTTGTTGTTACCTATCTAGAAAATATGTAGACCTTTAAGCTAAACGTGTTCTCCTGACACGCTGACTGTTCTGCATTAACGGCTTGAGGATTAATTTCCCAGCCAGATCGAGCTGCGTGGTCTAGCACCTTTATTTAGTCTTGCTCAAGTTCGTTACGTCAATGGATTGGATCTTGAAACTAGTCAGAGGGGCTATAACGGCACCTAAGAGAGCTTTCAGATCGAAGTGGCAGCCGACAAAGGACACGAAGATTTCGCACCGAAGTGACAAGCGATAAGAGACACAGGTCCCATTCAGTACGTAGAAAAGCACTAACTGTGCATTCACCGAGGCGACACAATGCACGCGCGGTATTGAAAAAAAAAAAAACAAAAAAAAAAACAGTCCAAGCGTCACCTAAGCGATACGTGGAACTTGTGTCAGTTGGGTACGAATTGATGCATATGCATTTATTTCTTAAGGTTGGTTTCCTGTCGCGTGTCGCTTCGGTCTGACAGCTCCTTAAGGATGCCCTGTTAGGTGCATTGTGCTTTTCTAATGGTGCACCTGAACAACGGATAACGTTAAGCGGGCTAAGGAAATGTGTCATTAAAGATGATTTCAAGGCGAGTAAACTTATCTCCGAATCATCCAAGTTCGAATTAAAGAGTCTCCACCGTGTGTGTGTGTGTGTGTTGGGGGGGTGGGTGGAAGGGGTATAACATTCGAAATAAATTACTCGATTTTTAAGACAGAAAAGAGTCGTTCTACCCTAAGGATGTGGTGAAGATGTGCAAAGTGAGTTGCAGTGGGAGGAACAAATTCTGTAACATTGTAGTGTAGGCCCTCTCTGAATGTGTGGATACGGTTAAGTACTGATAATTCTTCTGTATGATTCCTATGTTGCATCTATTGATGTGGACAACATCGAAAATTAGATATCGTGATATACGGTCAGCAACAAGATGTCATAATTTATGATACGATATTTTTCGCATCGTGATATTGGCGATATGTCGTTTCCACACATGTATATTGTGTTGGTCATATGTAGGGTGACCATAATATATCGGGTGATCCGTTTGAGATGTCAAAATCGTAAACCGTTGTGTACAATAGGTGAATGTGCGTATCTCGGAGTAGTTTGTTGTAATATATGGCGAATTTGCGAAAGGATGTAAGTTTTGAGTAGTGTTGCCCACGAGACGAGACTTTGGCCTGTCTCGTCTCGTGGAAATGCTGTGAAATTCTGTCTCGTCTCGAAAATATTCGTTTGTCTCGGGACACATGATCAATCTCGTTTCGTCTCGAATTTTTAAAAGCCTGTCCCGTCTCGTCCCGTGGGCAACACTAGTTTTGAGCGAGTGCAGGTTTACATACTTCAGCCGCGTGGCGCTAGCGTTCATGGTAGATAAAGATAGTGGTCACGCCACAACAGCGCACAATGTATCGTATGGGATATGAGATTTTCGAGTGTTATATGCACACTAGTACAGCCACATGGCTGAAGTCTGTAAACTTGCACTCACTCAAAACTTACATCATTTCTACATATATTACAATAAACTGCTCAGAGCTATTGTACACAACGGTTTACTTTTCTGACATCTCAAACGGATCACCCGGTATATCGTCTCGTGAAATGTATTTTTGCAATAAAAGTAGTCTCTTACTGTATGCTATCCATATTAAACTTGTTTATTTATATTAATATAGGCAAACATATGATCACGATATATTGTGTGGGTAAATCGCCTAGAGGATATTTTAATATCGTGATATATCTTTTAAACGATATTTCGGCCAACATTTGTCACAACGCAATACATGATCACCGCACGTGTAACCAGGTTTCGCATCAAGCCATTGTTCACATCGAAGATCATGTTAATTTTTTCCCCGGCAAGAGAAAAAAAATATCTTCAGAGGAAGCGTCATTTCCGCCTCGTATTGAAAATAAAATAGCAATAAAGAAAACTGAAATGCCTGGTATTCATGCTGTGGAGCGGCAAATGGTGAGCTTTTTAAGTATTCTATTTACAGCAGTCCTTAATCTTCGTGACTGGTGATGCGACGCGGTTATCCTTGACCCAGCCTCTGCGAGCTGGAAATGTCTCATGAATAATACAGCGGCTATTGTCAGTCCATGAGAGCTAAGATGGCAAAATTATTACTTTATGATCTGATTTTTTCTTTCTTTCATAGCTCCCTGTCTCTCTGAGAAACCTAAAAGTCTCTCTGCCCACACTGTAAATAGTTGACTGGAGAAATGACTGTCTAAGACCAACGATTTCAGCTTTCATCCTACAACCGATTGATTGATTGATTCATTCATTCATTTTATTTTACTTCGCTTTGATGAGGATGAGTGAAGCCCAGGCCGGGAGTCGAACTCGGAATTGCTGGCGTCGTAGCGCGCTGAGTTAACCACTCCTCCACGCAGTACTGAATTAACTCCGAAAAAAGAATGCGTGTAGTATGACAGTTTTTTTTTTTAATTTCAACGCCTATTAAACTTAACTAGTACATTTAATGTAATATCAGTGATTCCGTTTTTAAAAATACATTTATGGTTCACACAACTGCAATTTCTAATCATTAGCTATCTTTATGCGTGATAAAATATTTAAATTTAAATTCGAAAGTTTTTATTGTATATTTCAATGCAGTACTGTACTGTAATAGCTCTGTATAATGTGACTGTGTTCAATATTCCAAGCGAAAGAAGTGGCGTCATGAATCGGCCTGCGCTCGTGAAAAAAAAATAAAAATAAACGATTCTGTCTTGTTTTCGTAATTAACAGGCACACTGTTAATTTTAAACGATGTAATATTGTAAATTTTATGGTGACTTCTAACAGTACACACAACTCGAGTGAAGTTGGAAACCAACGATTGGATCTTATTTTATTCTATTTTTGGTTGTAGTAATTAATGATGAAGTATGTAACTGTTGTAGATGGTAGACGAGAAGAGACTTGGCAGTACCTCGAATTGTAAATGCTTGTCTCGTTCTCGGTGTAAGGCAAGTAACGATCTCTTTTAGAGTCTCCAAACACATAGTATCAAGAACATATACAACATGGCGCACAGTCGTTCACAACGCATAGAGGCCATTAAGGCAACATTTTTTCTTAAAAACTTATTTCTGTTTGGCGCCTCGTTTCTGTACTAGGAACCCTCGAGAACGGAACTTAATCAACCACGCAGCTCAAGCTCGCAATCAACACTAGTTAATTGACATTGTACTTACTACAGGCTATGTATGCTTACTAAAGCAAAATATATTATTTATCTATGCAATAGGAAAAAATCAAGTACCGATCTCGTCTAGTCACTCCAAATATACAGTATCGAGGACATACAGCATGGTATATATCCGCTTGGTGTGTCTGAAGAACTCACGTGGTAGTCTCGGTCTCGTGTCGATTTTACAGAGGCTTCTTTTCATCCTCGTATCCAGGGGTGCCCACAGGCGCGTCAGATAATTTTTTGGGGGGTCAAAATTTTATGCCAATTGTATATATCTTCACACAAAAATGGGAGGGGGGGTTCGTTTCGTTCGATTGACTTGTCATTGAGTTTTAGCTTTGCTTACTATGTACAGTTTTTCTATCTGCCTGTGGGTGATCGCGGCGATAGGGTTGAAATGAAACACCACCTCTTATGCCTTTAGAATCTGTTTGGATGCGGGGAAAGGGGGCGTGCTGTTCTCATTAATACAAGGTTAGTCGAGCAGACAAATTGTGAAAAATAAGGTTCAGTACGCTAACAATGGCAGAGGCCTGAGCAGTTTTGTACCTTATATGTTAGCAAACATGAAAGTGAGCCTAAAGTAAACATGTATTGCTTAAGTATGTCTGTATTATATTGTTCCGAAAATTTTGTCTGACCAAAATAACAGTAAATAATTCGGCATAAAAGAGGGGGTTGGCGGGGCGAATGTTCTACCTTTTTGGGAGGAGTGCGTCAGCGTCATAGGCCTTGGTGGGGATTGCACCCCTGCTCGTAATAGTGCCATCCATAGATTCTAGAAAGTTCAGACATCATGGACCATATTGGATTGATTGATTGATTTGGTGTTTTAAGTCCACTTTATGCACAGTAAGGCTAATCGGGACTGGACCTACAGTTTAAAGTGGGATCCGAACCACTTGTGCCTCCACCGGGTATCGAACCCGGAACCCCTTGATTACAAGGCGACGACACTACCACTGCGCCATGGGGGAGGCCCTGGACCATATTGGAGATCAGTATTTTATTATTGACGAAATGATTATTTTTCTGCTCGGCAGGCTGTATGTTTAGTACAGCTAAAAGAGTGAACTAAGGTAGAAGCAGAGGCAGCCGCTTAAATGTGTCAAACGGGACATCAAACAGTTTGCACTCTTCACTGGAATCCAACCAGAGCATCAAGCAACATAACTTACATAACCGAAACTGGCACGTGCAGTACAGCATGGCACCTCCCCACTCCCTCTGCCTATCAGAATTGGCATTGTGACGGTACGGTGATTCTGACAGGAAACACACGTAAACAGATGAATAAATAGGCCATGGTTCGTTGCTATTGGTTGACCTTCAGAATTAGGATTAATCGGAAAGGTACTTTGGCTTCCACGTGCATCTGTTTCTCTTGTCAGTAACGGAAGGGTTTCACAAATGGTTATTTGTTGTCAGCTTTCCTCGCTTCCTATTATGTCAACGTTAGAGGCATACACGTGGACACATAGTTATCTTATTATTATTATTTGTTACTGTGCATGCTAATGGTTGTGGTTAACTCGCTCACCACTGTACGGCCAGGAGAAAATATGGAAACATTAAAAGTCACCCTGAAATTCCTATACTTGATATTCCTTTTTGTAGACAAGCCAGGTTATGGGAAGACAAAACGGAAGCGACATTAAGTTTAATCTGTTAAAAAACGATGTTACAATGTATTATGTTTCTTTGATACTCTGCAAACGTTTAGTTTAATCTGTTAGAAAGGTTGTTTAAGTAGGCCTATATTCTATTTATTTGATAATCTGCAAAAGAGATGTTTCTGTCCTCCGTTGATTTATTGTCGAAAGTATCAATCATAGTATGACGTCATTTGAGAAAAATGTTTGCCCGTTTATCTATGGAATTGTCAACTACCAACCTCCATGTATCAAGACCACACGGATCAGAAGTTTGCACTCTGAACTGTGCAGGCAACAGTGGCGCCAGAAATTTTGATATGTTTGGAGCTTGAGAAAACATGGACTTAGAGGGAGGGAAATTGTCAGTGTGTGTGTGTTTCAATCAAGTTAGTCATTGAATATTTTCATTACCAATCAGAACAAATACCTTTGTGTGATGTAAAAATGCTGTAAAACCTTAAAAAAATATACAAAAACCTAAAGAAAGATTTGATTTAGGCGAAAGAAACTAAAATAGGTTCTAACAAGCGAAATAGGTTATTTTAGGCACTATGAAACTTCATCAGGTATTGCTTTTTTTTGGTGAAACGCTGATTTAACCGGTTATTTATTTACCTGCAAAGGAAAAAAAGATGTTAAAAACCTAAAGTCCGAGGTCTTAAGCATCACAGGGTTTGATTCGCCTACTTTCCATCGAAAGAAATACACATTTGGTAACCTACCTTTTCTTTCTTCCTATTTCTCTTGTCGCTTTTTAGCTCTCGGGTTAAGTTGATGTACACTGTACACCCATGCCTTAACCAATGTTCGAATCTGACACATCTGGCTTCGTAACTCGTTGCTCTGATCACTTCCGTCATGGAGGCCGGCGCGCCACTGGAATACATAGGCGCCGACTCCATGGGGCTTGGGGGCTCGAGCGCCCCCAATGTTAACGATGTGGGGCAGAGCCCCCCAATAATTTTGCTTAAGAGGATCTAATTTATTATTTTACTTCTCTTGTAAAGTTTACTCTGAATTGTGCCTCATGAACTTAACTTTAAATACACATTTGAAATGTTCTAGACTTCGGGGGCTATGACCAGAGACAGCAATACACATGACTTATTACTATATACTAAGTATATAATTATTAGTATTGTTAACATTTTTAAAAGAAGATGTGCATGCACTAGGAGAGTGGATAGGACGTTCGGACTACAAATGGCTCTCACGTGACATTCAGAACGAGATCATTGATATATTAGGGAGATCCAGTGGCGGCAATTAAGGGGGGGCGTGGGGGGCATTTGCCTCCCCCACTTTTTGCCACTTTTGTTTCCACCTTATCTATGAGGGAAAAGTAAACTATCCTTGCCCCACAGTTTTTGCACCTTGCCACCCTAGTTTTGGCACCCAATCGCCGTTTTGCGCTCCGTGGTAGCAGATATTAAAAGTCGGGAATATTTTGCTATTATGGTTAACTATACTTGTGACATATTCATCCGTGAACAATTGACATTTTGCATTCGAACTGTAAATGAAAATTTTAACATTTTTGAGGAATTCATGGGCTTTTACGAGATTCCGAACATTGGGTCCAAAACTTAAAAAAGGGACAAGTCGGCGCCCCTGCTGGAATATAATGTATGAATATACGTTATGCATACTGGGTTATTAAAAATGGTGTCGAAAACTCTCCCAAATGTTTGTTGCAGAAGTTTATTATTACTTGAATGAAAATAGGTATCAAACGAAATCTTACATAGAGAATTTACTTACAAACGACGTGTGCTGCACCCTACACATTTGAAGGTGATGGTTAAATTCAGCTTGTACCTTCTGCATGGCTTCAGTCATGCGTCCTTGCTAGTTCTCTAAGGTAGCAGGAAGGCGTGGGACAAGAACTAGCTCCTTCGCAAAGCCTCAAAGGAAGAAATCCATCGGCGTTATATCCCGAGTGATCTGAGTTACAAAGGTTTTTTTAAATTTAATTTACTTTTCCATGTTGTGGAGTTACTTTGGAATAACCCTACATTTCTTAATTACTATCCTTTTGTTTCGAACAGAGCCCATACCATTATTTTCTTCTGCGATGAAGTATTGGGTCGTTTTGTGACAGGCGGAACAAGAATTGTAATAACACAAAAAGCCTCTTGCATTCCATGCCTGGAAAT
The DNA here is from genome assembly GCF_977018435.1 of Lepisma saccharinum. Classification (NCBI taxonomy): domain Eukaryota; kingdom Metazoa; phylum Arthropoda; class Insecta; order Zygentoma; family Lepismatidae; genus Lepisma; species Lepisma saccharinum. The sequence goes on from NC_139231.1 coordinate 75,573,084, forward strand.
AATTGAGCAACAGGTTTTCCAATTATTTTCCAGTGTCCTTGGAGGTGTGGTCCCAGCTCACACGCGATTTGTTCCACTGCGAGGCTTGTCGGGGAGAAGAAGGGGAAATACGGCTCTGCCGCTAATTTGCGTTCAGGTCCAGATCAGGCTTAAATGTATCGTGCCCGAAACTTACGTAATCGATGACGCGTTACTCAACAATTAGCTTGAAACTACGCACGACATTATGCACTCATTGTGCATGTAAATATATTCTTTCATTTCAACGTAGGAATCTGTCTCGAAATTGTAGGTGTCGAGGCGAGAACGGGATAAATCTGTTGGCTGTGCCAATACTTGTTTCAGCACAATCCCTGTTTAAATACTCGTGTCCAGTAGCGGCTTTTGCCTATTCGCACGTGCACACCCAAATAAATCTGTAATGCAAATCATTATTATTATACTTATTTATTGAACTCTTATCTCTTTCGAAACATCGTGTTCCCACGCCGCTCGACCAAGAGAGATGGTGGAGAAGCCTGCGATCCGTGATATCAACCCGCATAGACCAGACGGCGATCGGGGCTTGAACACAATGGTAGTTTCGCTCGCTATGACGCTGTTGCAGCAGTCGCGTAGAGGACGCTGATTGGGTGTTTTGGCTTGAGCGCCGTGTGTGGGGGGAGGTTGTATCATTTAGGAAGGCTGTGAACGCAGCGATCTGTGTGCGAGCAAATGTAGTGTTGCAAACCCATTCCATTGGAGGTCGTGTGACGGAGTCGATGCAACCCATACATCGCAAATTGAGGGATTTTTTTTTATGAAAGGGAAATTTCGATGGTATATTGTCCCGAGCATAACAGGGAAGAAAAGGAGGAGAGGGGGGAGGGCATCTGAAACCAAAACTTGTGTTTTAAGCATGCCTTTGCTTCGTGCATCTTGGTCAAAATAAACGGCCTCTGTGGCGCAGTAGCCGAATTATCAACCCACGGGGAGGGAGCGCGCATCAAATAGTCAGCTGTTTTGCATTGTGTGGCTGTTACTGCGTTACAAAATTATTTAACGCTGTCAAAAGGTCGTTCCTGTTTCAGTGCAAAGTGTTTGATTTCATGATGAATAGGGAAACTGTACGTAGCGAAAGCAGGCAACGTTATTGAATTTTTGGAGGGAAGTTAGCTACAAAGCCTGTAGCAACTGCAGTAATATATGGATACGGCGGAAGAGAAGGAAAATTCTGAAGTACGATTACAAAGCAGGCCAGTGTGAACTTAGTGAGTACTGTTATTTGCTTTAACATTTATTATTCTCTTGATTTCGCTTGATTTGCTTGGTTTGATCAGGCTGTGATTAGAAATAAACAACAGCTAGATAGATTACAACTGATTTCCTCCATGTGGTAGTTGGATCGGCTTCTATGGTGTACGCCAATGTTGTTATTCTCCTTGTTCATTAATGTCAGCAGAGCCGAGGAGAACGTTTTTACGAACTATTTTGCAAATCGACAATAGTATTGATATTGTAGATCGGTATTTCTATTTTTTTGAGTGATTTTGCCAGGTTATCGAATGCTGAATTACATACTGCACAATAATGTTGCTCTTCTCGTGATTGGCTGGATAATTTCAGAAATAGGCTATTTGAAATTTGCAAAAAAAAATCGTGTGAAAAAAATCATGAAATACGTATAACTCTGTCATAGCCCCATTTTCAGTGAAAGGTGATCAAAACTTGGGTTGCCAATATATTAAGCTTCATTATGTACGCAGATACGGGTGTGAGTATTTCACAGGGGTGGTATAACACTTCTGGACGATAGACTGAAGTGCGCACCCATAGAGCCAGGAACAACGCTGGAACGATGACGGCCAGAAGTAAAAGGGGGTGGGAGTCGTGGGTGGGATGTGGTTCCAAGAATAAAATCTGTATCGCACAAGTTTTGGGAATTCCAAATTTTCAAAATTCTGGATCGATTGCACCAATATTCTCTCTGCATTGCCTAACCATTTTTGTACTTTCGAATGCGTATTTAAAAAAGATTTGCCGATTTTGGTTTCTGAACTTGTATGAATCCAACATGCTAGAAGAAGTTTCTTGGGGGGGAATGAATGCTTGATTTCGCCAGCAGTTACTCCCCACCTAAAATATTCCATGGCCACGAGCCACCGTTTTTCAGTATTATTGATATATTTTTTGTTACCTTTCATTTCCTCCAGCTACAAAGGTGCAGTTTTCTCCTTGTAAGTAATTGTATATCTGCAAGGTCAATCAGTATCAAAGAAATGTTCAATTCCAGCACAAAAATCGAAGCGGCTCTAAAAGAGAGGAGAGGGAGTATGGTAGTGTGTGTTTCGAGGACAGATGCAGCTCTTAATGGCTTTCAATCAGCTGGCGGTCAAAATGGCATTAATGGAGACGTAGTCTATGGAGCGGAAAGATACTGAAAGCACAAACAAGTTATAAATGCAAGTTATAAATGAAATATTGTTTTTGCGTCCACCTCACACAGGTATGAAATCACACACAATTCATAACGTGCTTGGCAATACGCCGGTGCTACCTTTTTTAAAATATCGATTAAGATGTATTATTAATATTACTACTACAACTACTATTATTAAAATCCAGGAGTCTCCTCTGCCGAATTAGCCAGGAGAATATAGGATGGATTCAAGTTATCAACGCTTGGAACTGAAGCCAGTAAATTTGAAGAACAACATGTCAAATTTCTCCTCTCGCCAACTGAAAGAAAAATTCACTAGAACTACAAGAGTGGTTTTGCATAAATTTTATTTGCAACACAATCACAACGTTTTAAAACTACTTTTCAATATAGTCCCTGCTTCCTGTTAACTGCGGTACACTTGTTCACTCATTTTGAAAGTTTCTACGTGTACGTTTCTCCTTGCTGTAATAAAGATAAGACGCGAAGAATTTTTGTAGTAGTACATACACTTGCGACAAAATTGTAATAGTTTTGTTGCGAATTTCTATTACAATCAGCATTTTACTTGCATTGTCCAGGGCGCCTTATTGATGAAAAGTGCCACTCTAGGCAGTCTCAATCCGACCTTGGACACAGTAAAGTTTGGACTGTAGGGTGGATGAGGTGGAACATTCCACTTGAGTTTATGCAGAGTTTTTAGCGTTTGTAGTGAGGACAAATAGTACGTCCTGATGCAAACTGAATCTTGTTGTCTTGGCTTATTTGTTTATTTTCGTTCCCCAATCAAATATTTGTGATTTGTTTAACTGGCGAGAGTGCAGATAAATGTCACTCAAGACGCAGTAGCCATTATCTTGACCTGCTGAAGAAATATTTTTGCTTTTCTTGGAGAGAGTGCCCTTTCTACCAGTTTTATCCTTGAGAAATGTAGTGCTGTGTTGAATTAATTAAAAAGCACACTGAAATTCCCACCTTGTATAGAACAATATTTCTCTATTTGTGGAGTTTTGTGTGTGTGTTAGTAAGGGGCATAATTCGTAGGAATTTCAGCGTGCGTTTCAATAATTCCACCTCAACGTTAATTTTTCCTGACTACATCATTGCCTGTGATAATCATTTCTTTAAGACAACTGTGATCGAAGGCTATAGTCATTGTAAGGCCTGAGTAGATTCCTTGTTAACTTAGCCTTCCCCCAAGTTTTCGGTTTAGTAGCATGGGAAGCAATGCGATTGTCGATTGTTGTTAGATGTAAAAAACGCTAAATCCCAACTTTGCATTCAGTAAAAGCCATAACATTTTTGTTACGTAGAAACTCAATCCAGCTCCTATGTCGAGTGGTCCTGAGGACGTTCATTGACCCATTCGCTTTGCCACTCATTCATCTTTAGGATCATCCACAGCACAAAGTCTGGTGGCGTTATTTCACAAAGCTCTTGCTATGCTAAGGTCACGGTGAAGATTCGTACTCCTCGAGCATGCAAATGAACGTGTGGTGCCGCCGTTTTTCTTGAATCATCGGAATGCTTCTTTGTTGAAGCTTTTCCTACTACCGCGTTGCCGCCATCCTGCTCTTCGAAGTACGATCACGTGAGACATCAGGTACTCACAGGAAGCTCCTGTGCCAAAACAATATTATTGACGCACACGGTGACGTCAAGAAAACAAAATATGAAGACAACCTTTTAGTTGGTGATGGTATCTTTGGACGTGGCCTGCAATCTGTAGTAACCTAAAGCCAGCAATACTTTGTTCTCCTATGTGCAAATGTCGAATAGGAAAAAATGATTGATGATGCATGTTCTTAGTAAAAGTAAATTGTACATTCAAAATACAAGAACTGCTGCTGTGCACTCATAAAAGTTTAATCTCTAGACGTTAATGAATATTACTCTATCCCTTTTTTTTTCTCGAGGTACCTTGATTAAAGATGTTACAGAATGAAACTGTATAGCTTGAGACAATCCAATTTCTTTCCACTTGGTGAAAGGAGAATGAGGACTATCGCTCACACACACACACACAAAGGGTGGGCACAAAGTCGCTTTCTCCAATAAATGAAGAAATCAAATATTTTATATATATATATATATATATATATATATATATATATATATATATATATATATATATATATATATATATAATGAGTTACAATGTTGTTCGGACAGAGCAAACGGATCGACAGAGTCGGATTTGCTAAAGAGTATTTACATAAGGATCAGGAGTTTTGGTACAACGTGATCTCGTCCGATTAAATCAAAATAAACCTGCATGGATCAGATGGTGCGACCAGTGTGTGGAGGGAGGCAAATTCGCAGGACAACGTTGCCAATACAACGCCTACGGTAAAACATGGTGGAGGATCCATTATGATCTCGGTCTGTATGTCGACTAAAGGAGTTGGGAAAATGCAGGTCATTGGTGGAATCACGTCTGTAATAATATCCTGAAGAATAACGTGAAAGAAGTGCCCAGCAAATGGGGTTACCACGTGTGTTCACATTCTAGCAGGATAACGACAACAAACATACTGCTCAACTCAATAGGCACTGGTTGATTTTGAATGTACCAAAGCAGTTTAAAACTAGTTAAAGTTCAAATCTGATTCCGATTGAGCATTTATGGACATGTTTGAAGAAACGTGTCCATAAACATGAGTGCAAGTCAAAAGAAGATCTGAAGAGGGCCGTAGCTTTAGAGTGGGAAGGAATCAGCCCAGACATCTGCAAGACCTTGGTCGCTTCTATGCACAGGGGATGCCAAACAGTTAAGGGTTAGGATTCTGCCTATTATAATTGTCTCATTTTGTAACATTTTTGTTTGTTTTTCTGTTTTCATTGCAACTGTACGAACAGAAATGTGACATCAAACTAGCATGTTTGAGCTAAAATATAATGTTCTTTCGTTATTAATAAAGTTTGTGGGGGAACAAACTATTGTAAATAAATCACCATACGTGTTATAATTACATATATGGAGAATACCTAATGTACTAAGGCTTAATATAATTTTTGCTTTCGTTTACTTCTCACACTTCATCTGTACGAACAACATTGTGAGTAACTGTATATGTTGGCTGAAGATGTGTTTGTGGTGTGTATGTTTAAAACAGGGCATGAATAGTAACTTGCGGGAAGGCTTCGCACCCATCATTTTTGTCACTTGTGCCATGAAACACAATTTTCAATTTGTTTGTTGTAGAAGCATTATAAAAACATGAGATCTTTGCGATTTAATTTATGTATGTATGTATAGTATATATGCACACACACGCACTTTAATGATCCTAGAAAGGTCAAATGAGGGCCATTTTCCTGACCATTTTAGATTTTCACTCACCTCCTCCATTGGTGGTTGGTTGATTTCCAGTGTCCCATAAATCTAGCATCGTAGGCCGAGCCACAAACTGTTCACAACGTGTTGTCCATTCATTGTTAGGAGTAGATGAAAACTAACAAAAGGGAATTTGATGGAAGATGAGGGGGAATTGTCCCCTATCTCAACATTTTAGCATTGAGAACGGGGTTCCTGAAATCCCTTCCTCTCTTTCACTGGAAATTAGTCAAATACTACATTGCCTTCAAGTGGCTTCAAATACAGGCGTAACTGGAGGGGCTTGGGAGCATTCGCCCCCTCATTTTTAAGTTCATTACAGTTTACAAATTAAAAGTATTTTTGTTGGCCTCCAGAAACCTGAGAAGCAAAGTAATAAAAGTAATTGTTTTATTAATTTTCAAATGTGACTGTTATTTAGCAAAATTTTTATAGCGTGGAAAATTTATGGATTTCCTCAGCCCTCGCTCTTCCCAGAGCCTCCCCGATGGCGTAGTGGTAACGTCGTCACCTTGTAATCAATTGGTCTCTGGTTCGATACCCAGTGGAGGCGCATAGTGGTTCGGATTACACTTTAAAATGTAGGTTTAGTCCCGATTGGTGTATATGTGCAAAAAGTGGACTTAAAGAACAAACACGCATTCAAACGCCCCCGCCCTCAAACTTAGTCCTCAAGTTCGATTCGTCCCCCAAAGTTACATCCGTCGTGACCTTGTAATCAAGGGGTTCCGGGTTCGATACCCGGTGGAGGCTCATAGTGGTTCGGATCCCAGTTTAAACTGTAGGCCCAGTCCCGATGAGCCTTACTGTGCATAAAGTGGACTTAAAACACTAAATCAATCAAACCAGCCAAAGTTACATCAATGTCTTCAAAGATAAAAAATGAAATTTCGGACTTCTTGGGTTCGATATCGTTTGAATGTCGCAAATATTAATGTTCATTCCGAAGTTTGAATGCAATTTTAATGGGCACAAAAAAGAATTGCATTAGAGTTGTTCCTTGTAAAAGCGACAAAACAAGTCTCATAATGAAAATTAAGTAGTTTCCTGGGTAGTCTGTAGTACCGACATTTTTTTTAATGACAGTATCGACAATCACGATAATATCGATATATTGAGGTCAATGTTTTCACAATATCGATTCTTCGATATTTTTAAAATATCAACTCGATATCGATATATTACACAGCTCTACCCTCGATGACCCAACATCCTGTAAATTGTACATGTTTTTCAGGCAGATTGGAGAAGGATAATGCACAATTAGTGTAACTACCGTTTTCTTCCTAATGTAGGGGAAAGTGGGGGAATTGCGACCACCTAAGGGAAATTTTAAAAATCTCAAAAACTGTACGCAGTGAAACAAAAAGAAAATGTGGGCCTGAAAAAGCAATGTTTGTAGTACATCTCTGCGTATCACTTTGCTCCCTGTCGTTAATAGTTATCTCTGTAAACGTCAAAAAGTAACAATGTGCGTGTGAGCGCAATTGCCCTATTGGTAGGGTAATGGCACTCAGTAATCATCCTAACAGTAAATCAATACCATTTTTGTACTATACAGAAACTATATCTTTAAGTACTTATATTTATTAATATTCAGATACAAATTAAATTGAGCACAATTTTGCACAAAAATGCACACATGGGACGCTTATTATGAGAAACGTCTTTGCACCCTTCATGTTCCCATAACAAACAGCATGAGCGTCATTACCCGATAGGCGCCATATTACGTTCTTTGTTTCTCGTCTCATGAAGAACCTCAAATGTTAACTTTATAATAATTAAGAAATAAACAGGAGATACTATTATTATATCTGTAAAATTTTCAAGACTCTAGCTTAAACGTTCCGTCTACTTACCTTGCACTTTTTTCCTTCCCAATTTTATAACAAAATATGACGAATACGTTTTTCGCACCCTGCTTCTTAAAAGTCAACTCCACATGTGCCGCCTTTTGTTTGGTGCCTCGTAGTACTGGGTTCTAGATGTCAGCACAGGTTACTCTTCAATAACACCCTCCATAACGACTACAGAGGGGTGAGCGCCATTCCCCCACCTTCCCCTATAATTTTACTTTGCAATACTGAGGAATAATAATGTGGTATCCCTTTCACACACTCAAATTTCACCATACAGTATTGCTCCTGTATGATCAACTTACTGCATCCATTTATGTTTTACACATTTAAAAAAAAATGTAACATAGGTAGAGAAATAAATTAGAATGTAATATGTGATATTGCAGTGTTGAATAAATGTTACAAATGATTACTCTGTTTTCAATTTTTAGTATTATTATATTTATTTTATTGTAACAATTATAGTAATGATAATTATTGGAAGAAAACCCCCATTAAAGAGAAATACAAACAAAAAAGAAAGAAAGAAACTTAAATAGATGCAAGTGTATTTTTCATTTTAAACATTACAAAGGAATTATGAAAATGATAAATTTGCATTATTTTACTACTTAGGGTGACTGAAAATGTGCTTCGTATGTAATTTTATTCACTTATAAACAATGTAATATGTGATATTGCAGTGTTGAATAAATGTTACAAATGATTACTCTGTTTTCAATTTTTAGTATTATTATATTTATTTTATTGTAACAATTATAGTAATAATAATTATTATAATTATTTAAAAGATCATCTGAAGTATAATGCATTCATTCTTGTCTTTCCAGGTCCATCCAAATATTCCAGATTTTAATTTATTGTGGACGGGTGTTCATCCAAAACCACATACCTTGAGGGCAATGACATATTATCAGAGGGTCAACCATTTTCCAAGGTAAAATATTAACATCTTATTGAGGATATGAATAATATATGCAATCTTAATTTCTTCTTCTCTTCTCTCTATAAAGTTACGAATATCTTTTAATAATATTCGAGAAGGCCAAGAGGAAAGCTGGTCTCACACGGTACCATCCATAGATTTTTTTCATTCTCAGTTCAAGAAGGTAGCAGTAGCCTTCAAAGTAGTAACTGCAAAAACACGATATATATCCTTTAGCTAGGGCCTGGGTCTTTAGTTGCAAAATTTTCACTGTTTAGGTGGAAGAAAACCCCCATTAAAGAGAAATACAAACAAAAAAGAAAGAAAGAAACTTAAATAGATGCAAGTGTATTTTTCATTTTAAACATTACAAAGGAATTATGAAAATGATAAATTTGCATTATTTTACTACTTAGGGTGACTAGAAATGTGCTTCGTATGTAATTTTATTCACTTATAAACAATTTTGAGCAACAATTAACTTCTTTTTTGTGTTATTGCGATCATGAAAAATAAAGTCCTTACACATTGGGTATACATTGCAGTGTTTGTAGATGTATTCCCTTGCATAACTTGAAAACCAAGCAAAAGACAATCAGCAATAATGAATTAATAATGTAATTTTAGATTCAGCACGTAAAGTCTATGAAAATATGGTCACTATTCACCGTAAAAATTGTATTGTAGAGCAGTATAAAATGTCAAATTTTTGGAAGAGGCTCGGCAAGCCCTTCACTGGCTATGCCAATGGGTAATGATGATTTTTTTAAAAATGAAAACTGCCAAAATGGGATTTTATACCCCCTCCCCGTCAGTTCCCACCCTGGATATGTCACTGTGTACTTGTAGATCTAATTTATATTGACAAGAAAAAGATTCTCATTTTTTCATATTGGATCACTTTGTACTCCTCTTATTTCATGACTTAAAGGCAAGGATGTGGAGTGGTCTTTAATAATATAGTGTCTGGATTGGTGTTTCTTGTAACTTATTTGCTTGCAGGTCCTATGAACTAACCCGGAAGGATCGTTTGTACAAAAATATTGAAAAAATGCAGCATGCTAAAGGTGGGAAGCATTTTGACTTCATTCCACAAACATTTATAATGCCTAATGAGTTTCGAGAATTTTGTTCCACCCATTACCGCATCCGAGGACCATGGATAGTGAAACCTGTTGCCTCTTCTCGTGGAAGAGGCATTTTCATTATCAATAGTGTAAGTACTTCTATTAAGAAAGAGTGACATTATTCAGCATCCTATTTTCAACTCTCAGATATTGTTAAGTGTAACTTTAAGGGAAGTATTTCGATATATTGTCATTAGCATTTTGCATGTATAATTGCAATATATGTATATATGCATAAGAAATTAATTATCAGGATGACGATGTACCAAAAAAACGTGAACTGGTGAAAGCCTGTGAAGATCAGAAATTACATAAGAGGAAAGAGGAATATGACTATCTTAATTTTTCTGCAGCCAGTCGTAGATTGCCACATTTTTCTATATTGCCTTCTTTCTTTCTTTTTAGAAAAGTTTGAGTGGAAGGAGGTTATGACTCCAACCCTCCCTAGACTCACTGATAGTGATGAATGTTTCAGTTACATATTTCATAGTGATGTGTTTTTGGCAGTTAAACATTTTCTTTTACTAGTCCATTCACTATGATGTTCATTACTGTATTTTGGCGAATTTATTTTTAGTGTTTGGGGGAGAAAACGTTCACAATCACTGGCCATAATGTTATAAATCTTGCAAATAATAGGGTAATGATAGGTAAATATTCATTTCTATGTGGTGTAAACAAAGTTTAATTAAATAAGTGTACACACAGTTGCTAGTGAAAAGAAGGTAGATATGAATCAAGACTTAACAGTTGTATGACATTTTATCAAATTAATATATACAGTGGAAGCTTGATATTACTTTTCCTGATTTTATTTTCCCATTTCATACTTTCAATCTTAATAGTCCCAATAACACAAGATGTTTCAAATTTTTTCCAGATTTTACATTTTCCTGCTTTTTAAGTGTTTCCACTTCAGTTCCCTGAAAAATATAAAATCGATGTTCCACTGTATTTTCATGCTCTTAAGTAATTGTTGTGAGAGAGGGGATGTGAACAAATAGTATTATGTAGTGTTGTTTGCTTTTTCTTTTTAATCTAGCCGGATCAAGTCCCCTTAGAAGAAACAGTTGTTGTAGCAAAGTACATAGACAATCCATTGCTAGTTGACGGTCATAAATGTGACCTTCGATTATATGTGGCTGTGACTTCATACGATCCACTCCTCATTTACATGTACGAGGAAGGACTTGTGCGTTTTGCCACCGTGAAGTATGATTCATCAGGCAAGCATTTGTGGAACCCATGTATGCATCTGTGCAACTACAGCATTAACAAATACCACTCGGACTATATAAAGTAAGTTTTTTAGAGTCACTGAACTTTTTCATTTGTCTTCTTTGATAGCTTTGTTAGATAGATACATACAATATATCCAGAAAATTTATGTTCTAATTCTGTTCAGAGAGAATGAGTGCGGTGTCTATGGTGGAGTGTTCAGCATATCACAGATTCGGGTGTGCTTTTCCAATCACCATTTCACAAGTTCACCATTCATCCTCCTTGTCGTGATTAACCCAAAAGGTAGCAAAGCAAAGAGAGAGTGTGTTAAAAATTTGAATGTTATCCTTTCACATGATAACACTTCTTTAAAACTTCGTTACTTGTTTCAAGTATGGGGTTTGTCTGTACTGGCATCTACTTGCTACTCTTACAACAACCCTTCCCCCAGAATAGGAGATCTGCAAATTGGAAGTGAATCACCATGTTATATCCTTCACTAATTAGTTATGGATGTTGATTGCCTAGTGATAAGGCAGAACACATGTAACATCTCAATCATATAAAATATATTAAAAATCTAATTTTAATACACAAGAGAACAACAGGGCTTGCTTACTGTTAGAAATTTGTTTTAATTATTTTGCTATTTTCTTGAAAACAAAAACACAATGTGGTGGTTAATGTAAGGTATGAACATAATAGATATTTATCATAAAATTGGCATTAGACCTTAACTTTCTTATCAAGGTGTTTGTTATTCTGAACCCATTTTAAGGCACTTGTGGACACAAGCTAAACAAAAAGTACCCTCCTATGTCAACTATCAGTAGCTAAGAAATCACTAGAGCTATAAAGAGAAAAATTGTTAGAATGATAGACCTATAAAGGAGTACCTCAATACCACTAAAATCAATGAAGACAGCAGCAAGTGCATGGCATCTTGTTGACCAATCAGAAGCTTCTTTTGACATCACACATTGTTGCATTACAATTTTACTTTTGACACAAATTAAACTTCTGCATTTGTAATGCAATCAGGGGCTTATAAGATATCTGTGTAGTAGATTAATCTTAGCATTTTGTAGGTTTGTCGCGTATTACTCACAAATCCAGAATATAAAAAAGGAAAGTTAAAAACTGTACTTACGTATGTGAGTGTGTTGTTTCTACTGTAGAACGACGTTTCGGAGATTGACTATCTCCTTTTTCAGGTTCGTATAAAAAACTAGGTACTTAACATAGTACTGCATCGAAATGTAATATGAGGATTGTGGATAAGGATTGGTTTGGATACATTTAAAATATTATGTTTTTGCTTTAGAGGTACGTAAAAAGCTCATCGTTCACTAAAAAAACCTGCATGAATCACTATACAACTTGCAGGATAGGTCTATTGTGCAAGTTTTTTTAGTGAACGACGAGCTTTTTACGTACCTCTAAAGCAAAAACATAATATTTTAAATGTATCCAAACCAACCCTTATCCACAATCCTCATATTACATTTCGACGCAGTACTATGCTAAGTACATAGTTTTTTATACGAACATGAAGAAGGAGATAGTCAATCTCCGAAACGTCGTTCTACAGTAGAAACAACATACTCACATACGTAAGTACAGTTTTTAACTTTCCTTTTTTATATTTTAGATTAATCTTAAATCAACAACAGTCACAACACTCCTAGTGGCATAAGCAGTAAACATAAGGGGTATATTTAAAGGACAGGCATTATTTGTGTTGAACCCCCAGAAATTCCCTCACCTGAAACAAGAAATTTCTTGTTGATTTGCAATGTTTCTTTTTTTTTACTGAGGTACACAAATATTATGAATACATTAAAGGTAGTGGACTTCGATCTCCAGAAGTGAGGAAAGATAGGTGCTGGAACTCAACACACTGAATGTCACCCAATGTAAAGCTGCTTGGTAGACTCCTGATCCTCAAAGGGATGTTACACCACAGAATTTAGTTTATAAGGGTACTGTAAGGTACAGCTTCAGTCCAGTCATGAAGTGTGTGACCTGGTATTATGACCCCAAAATGAAATCAAATATGCTGCTGATCAAAAATGCATGCTAACACAGAAACTTGGACTGTATGAAAAAATGTAAATGGAACTGAAGCCATCACTCTCTGTTTTTCTCCTAACCTCAAGAAATATACAATGAGTTGTATTTTTTGTTAGGAGTGAAGATCCGGAAGCTGAAGATGTTGGCCACAAATGGACGTTGAGTGCTTTGTTGAGACACCTGAGATCTCAGGGCCTGGACACTGGGCTGCTCATGCAAAGGATTGAAGAGGTGGTTGTGAAAGCTGTGCTGGCAACAGCTCCACCCATTGTAGCAGCTTGCAAAATGTTTGTTCCCCATCCTCACAATTGCTTTGGTAAGTTTTTTTAAAGGGCTGACTGGGTCTTGTACATGTCATCATCATCCTTTGCCGTTTCCTGCCTCTGGCTGCGTTGGCATTCTTGTACATGTATTGGATTTTAATTGTAATTTTGATTGAGGAATGTGAAGTACAGAAATTCCCATTTGCTAGGACACACAGTAGAAATTTGATTTGAATTTGTTCTCTCTTTTTGGCCTAATGTTTATTGTTGTAAGAAATAAGTTTGTTGATGAAGTGTATTATCAAGAACCATGAGAAGTGTTTTTAAATTTCTGTTGGTTATAAGTGTACCATTATTTGAAAAATAGACAAACAATTATGAAACAAGTTGGAGCTGTGTAACCGCAATATGCTTCATGTGCAATAATATAAACCTTATTCTGAAGAATAAGATGATTGTAAGTATTAAGTCTTGAAGCTCTTCTGGCGATGAATGTAGAAAGGATTCTCTTGGGCAATTGACCAGGTGGTATAATCTATTTTCAAGATGATTACAATTATCCCATTATTTTTTTCAATCATACATTCAATTTTTTTAAACTTTCCTCCAACTTTGCTGATAATGAAGGAGACGAAGGGCCCTTGTCTCCATAGGATAAGTTCAAATACCCTTTATTATGTGAAGAGTTCTAATAGCTAAGTGTGTCTGGTGATAATTGACAGTGTTTCCTGGGTTTCTTATTCCATGCACTATGAGAGAGGCGTCATAGTTTTTCAACCTTACCAGGTTTGCCGGTTAATAATTCTTAATTTCGTCGGTGGATGGTGCTGGAAGCAAGTGTTTGTGCACAGTCTCAACTGTTACGTCAGTGTGTTGCCAGGACAGTACCTGTCAAAATGCCATGTACAGGGAGTCCATAAAGTCCTGCAAAAAACTAAAACTCTATAACTTGAAAACTATTAAGTTTATTAACAAACTATTTTGTGTGTACTTACAGCAAGGTTCAAAGTTTATTTCCTGCTTGTTAGGTTCATCGCCAAACCTCCAATTGTGCACCATTCACGTCCAAACACTGTTTCAGTCTTTTTGTGAAACCGAGAATTGCGTGCTGACGGTGCTCTCCTGGGATATTCAGAATCATATCTCATATTTTTTTCATTTAGGATCCAGATTAGCTGGTTTCTGTGAATACACCTCGGTCTTTACATGTTCCCACAACCAATAATCGCAAGGTGTCAAGTCTGATGATCTTGCAGGCCAAGGTGTGGGCCCTCTTCGGCCAATCCATCTAACTTGAAATTGTTCATTGAGAAACTGCCGAACTTCAAGGACAAAATGCGGCGGCTCCCCATCTTGTTGCATGTGGACGTCATTGATGATGCCTAACCTATTAAGTTCTGGCACAGGGAATGTCTGTAGCATGTTCAGATAGTTGTTGCCATTTACCGTGTCTTCCTCGAAGAAAACTGGACCAATGATGCGGTCAATTGAAATCGCACACCACACATTCACTTTGGGACTACCCCGAGTTTGCACTTCAAACTCGTGTGGATTTTCAACCCCCCATATGGGGTGGTTTCCCATATGTTGTCTGGAACTTTCTCTGCACTGAAACACAAGATTTTAACTCTGCAAACCACAGAACACATTGTGCCTTTTCCTGGATGGACGCCATCTTAAGTCATATGATCACATGATAACCAGTGCAAGCGTCACTGAGCAGTGTGGCCAGAACAAAACTTTAAACTTCCACCCTTCTCACCCAAAAAATTTGTATTGTTAAACGCAACAGCTAAAAAGTTATAGAGGTTTAGTTTTTTGCAGGACTTTATGGACTCCCTGTATGTGCAACTGAGTACGAGTGATTGTGATATTGGGTTTGTGTGGGAAACATGTTGACTTCAAACCAAATAAGGAGCATGTGCGGTACGTCATGCTTTTCTTGTTCCAAAATAAAAAATAAAAAAAATAATTAAAAAAACGAGTGAAAGCCATTGTATCCTGGTGGAAACGTACGGTGACAATGTCCTAATGCAAGACGTGTATGTGCGGTGGTTTCGACGATTCAAAAGTGGTGATTTCGACTTGAAAGACAAAGATTGCCTGGGCCAGCTGAAAAATTTCAAGATGCCGAATTGCAAGCATTGTTGGACGAAGACGATACGCAAACGGAACAACAACTGGCAGAGAAGTTAAATGTTGGTCGCCAAACCATATCTGATCGTCTTCATGCCATGGGAAAGATGCAGAATGCAGGAAAATGGGTCCCACATCATCTAAACGACAAACAAATGGAAAAGCGAAAAACTGTATGTGAAGTGTTGCTTTCTCGTCATGAAAGAAAGTCTTTCTTGCATCGTATAGCGACCGGGGACAAAAAATGGTTCTATTTCAAGAACCCAAAATGCAAATAGTCATGGGTTGACCCAGGACAACCTTCAACATCGACCGCAAAACCTAATCGCTTCGGAAGGAAGACAATGCTGTGCATTTGGTGGGATCAGAAGGGTGTGGTGTACCATGAGCTTCTGAAACCAGGTGAAACAGTGAATGTGATGTCAACAACTCATCAATTTGAACCATGCATTAATCGAAATGCTGGGCGACAAGACATGGAAAAGTGATTTTGCAGCACGACAACGCCTCATCACGCACAGCGAAAGTCGTCAGACACACTATTTCTGCATTTGGCTGGGAATTCTTGCCCCACCCACCATACTCATCAGACTTAGCCCCTTTGGACTACCACTTGTTTTCATCGATGTCTCACTCACTTTTCCAGCAACACTTCAACAATTACGAAGATGTCGAACAATGGCTTGCTGACTGGATGACCTCAAAATGTGAATGATTTTTCTGGAAGGGCATCCACAATTTGATGGACAGATGGGCACAATGCATAGCTAGCGACGGCACATATGTTACCTTTCTCCCCAGATACACTTGTTTTCTTTCAGATCAATTAAGAATTATTAACCGGCACACCTGGTACTGACGTGGTGCAATCAAAGCAGAAAAACAGGGAAATGGCATGAGCCCTGTTTTTCATTCTGGACACTTACTTGAGTACAAGAACAGTGTCTGGTTCTGGACACACAATAAAGACACTTTTATGAGGATTAGCTTCTACTTAACAAACATTAAATCTAGGCCTGGCAGGGGTGAGAGGGATAAGTGAGATACATGCAGAAAGCTGTCTTGTGGTTGCAGTGCATAGAAAAAGCGGCACTAGACATGGAAACACTTCTTACAAGCCAAGCCTCCTAACTACTTTTCTTATAATATCAATATACTTCAGGAACAACAAAATGTACTTTTCTTCTGTAGACATTAAAGTTGTAAATGTGAAAATATGTTGTAACTCGTTCTTTTATGTGTGCCATTTCTTCTTCCTGTGCTTATAATATTTCTTCATTTTTCAAACAGAATTGTATGGTTTTGATATTCTAATTGATGCTACTCTGAAGCCTTGGCTACTGGAAGTTAACTTGTCGCCGTCCTTAGGCTGTGATTCTCCCTTAGATGTCCGTGTGAAATCTGCAATGCTGGCAGATCTTCTCACCCTCATCGGAATTCCTGCTGTTGACCCAATGGTGAGGAGAGCCCAGGAGGCTCACCGGACACAAGGGCCAGTGGAATCATTGAAGAAATTGAATGTTAGTATGGAGGTGATTTTGTATTCTCTCTTGCACATGATACACCTGTGACATTTACTCAGACACCTGAAACACACACATGCTTCTTTGAAGTAGGAAATTGGAGGAATTACCGTATTTGCCGCCATATAAGATGCACCAGCGTATAAGACTCATCCTCTTTTTCATACACATTTTTGAGGAAAAATCTTGATCGCTGAATTTATAATTAATTTACAGTGTTTCAAATATAAAGAAGTAATATGATATAATTATGATTATTATGCAGGACTACTTTCAACAAATAAGTTACCTAATCTAACTAGGAAAGAAAACATTTTAATCTTCTTCGTCACACACCACAAGGAAACCCTCTAACTCAGAGCAGAAAATCTCCAGAAATGAATGTATTCAAAACTGAGTATTGGTATATAAGGCACATCCTGTTTCTCAGACCTATTTTTAAAGGAAAAAAGTGTGTCTTATATGCAGGCAAATGCGGTATATATGAGTCATTCCATGCCAAATCAACACAGATATGTGCAATTTCCAACCTGACCATCTCCGATTTTCATGAAATTTTGGGAGTTGAAACTATGCATTGAACTTAGTAACTATGAAAATTTTTAGTTTTGTTTGTCTTGTCTTGTAATTGTTAAATTATTCAAGGTCAAAGTTTGCATAAATTGCCCTTTTTGAGCCCACTTAGCTGTACTAAATGTGCGAAGCTCAAATAAAGCTTATTGTACAGGGAATTGAACAAGCTTTCCAGAGATATATAACAAGACTACCTTTGGATAAAAATATAATTTTGTCACGTGACCTTGACCTTTAACCTTGAATATCTCAAAACATGTCATCACCAAAAATTGTGAAAAAATATATTTGTTCCCTCATGCCATACTCTAAAATATATCAAAAAATCATTCCGGGACTGCAATGGGATCAGAAGATACAAAATAATATGTGTAACTATGTGACTGATAAAAGCCTCATTACATGAACTATGACGAGTCAAATGTCCTTTAACACCCTCTACAAAATGTAAAGGAGTTATCCTGAGTATAATTTGTCATGAAAGAAATAGGTTAGGCACAGGGAGATCCCGAGCTGTGTGTGTGTCTAGCACAGGTCCGGCATATTGTTGACCGCCATATTGAATTCAACGCAAAAATTTCAAAGGAAAGGGGGTGATGTGCAGGCCTTTTAATAGACTGCCATCTGCCCATCAATCTACCTAGAAATTTACCATGAAGAAATTGCCACAATGTCCACACAGTGTGGTCAAACACTGTCCTGTTTCAAAAGTCTGGAAAAGTGCCATATCCCGTAAGCAAGGATGGAAAACCTGTTCACTTAACAAATCCAAGAAGCCCTCGCCATTTAAGGTTCCATTGTTGAATATGGACCAACCATTCCCGTTCTCCATACACTATACCACATCATTAGCTTACCAGCAACAACCATTCGGCTGGGATCTGTCTACTGTACATTATCAAATCACAGGTATTGCATATTCTTTTTATTAACTTCACCGTGAACATAAAAATTAGCCTCGTCACTGAAGAATTTTTCATTCCAAAGGAAGTGTTACATAATTGTTTGAAATACTTTTCCCAATATTCTTCACTATTCAACTATTTGGTGAATGTCGCTGATTAAAATCATATGCAATGGTGCGTACTTCTTTATCTCCCGAGATGACATAGTGATCTCGATGAGTTCCTAACACGTTACGAGCATTCTAATGCTTTTTTTTTAACACCTCAAAAAAGAGAAAATGGTTACAAGCATGCAGTAATAAATTTTTGCTGGCTAAATATACGTTGGAAAAACGTTCGTAACTTCATTTCTCATGAAATTCTAGCCTGATTAGATATATCACATCACCTCCTTTCACTTGAAATTTTTGCGTTGAATTCAGTATGGGGGTCAACAATATACCAGACTTGCGCTAGACACATACAGGTAGGGATCTCCCTTCCCTGTGCCTAACCTATTTCTTTCATGACCAATTATACCCAGGATAACTCCTTTATATTTTGTAGAGGGTGTTAAGGGACATTTGACTCGTCATAGTTCATGTAATGAGGCTTTTATCAGTCACATAGTTACACATATTATTTTGTATCTTCTGATCCCATTGCAGTCCCGGAATGATTTTTTTGATATATTTTAGAGTATGGCATGAGGGAACAAATATATTTTTTTCACAATTTTTGGTGATGACATGTTTTGAGATATTCAAGGCCAAAGGTCAAGGTCACATGACAAAATTATATTTTTATCCAAAGGTAGTCTTGTTATATATCACTGAAAGCTTGTTCAATTTCCTGTACAATAACCTTTATTTGAACTTCATAGGCAAAATAGGGGCGGTGTTACAGCACATTTAGTATAGCTAAGCGGGCTCAAAAAGTGCAATTTATGCGAACTTTGACCTTGAATAATTTAACAATTACAAGACAAACGAAACTAAAAACTTTCATAGTTACTAAGTTCCATGCATAGTTTCAACTCCCCAAATTTGATGAAAATCGGAGATGGTCAGGTTGGCTACTGTGTTGATTTCACATGGAATGACTCATATGTTTTAATGTGTTGCTGAAATCCTTACACTTGTACAAAATCTTTATTATGTGCACATAAAGTGAGGAAGGATTTACTGATATGATCAAATATAATAATGAATTCTCTATTAAGACCAATTTGAATTTGCAAATAGCTAGTTGAAACATATTCTCTAGCCAGGCACCATTCCAGTATCATAGTCTAACACATGAAACATTGAATAACATAATAATATATTCATATAGAGTTTCCATCAACACAGTAGTTAAATATTTGTTGTGCAGTGACAAAAAAAAAATATTGTGAAAATTGTTCAAAATTGATTCTTTTGTAACAGGTTTTTGAAATCCATTTTATTCACATATATTCTAAACACAACTGGATAATTCTAAACACACAATTGTGCCTTCATTGGGAATCAAAAATCTAGCCTTAATTGCAAGGCTACTTCATTAACCACTGTACTATCAATAAGGTCCCTTGGCAACAAGGGAAGCCACCATATTGCTTACAGTAACAATTTAAAAAAATTTCCTGTAAGTAAAAATTTTTAAGTAAAAATGTACTAAAATGTGAAATTTAGGCCAATATCACTTCTAGGTATGCAAATGAAATTTAAATCTTAATTTATGTTTGTAAACCAAATTTCACAATTCTATTTTTCCTCTCTTCTGAATTATACATATATGTGTGGGACATGTATTTAAATAGACCATTTTTACTCTCTCTCACAGTGCCGTCGTGTACAGTCTGCAGACACGCTTCTTCGCAGACCTCCAAACGTTTCTCGTCTAACTGCCAGCTCATTGAATCTGACTCCAGAGGAGTCTCGTATCATTCGTGCGGTGCGTGCAGAATTTGATAGGCGAGGTGGCTTTGTACGAATTTTTCCATCCTTGGAGAGTTGGCGTCGTTACAGTGCTTTCCTAGATCCGCAGACGGGGGTTGCCAGTACTACAACTGCACCTATCAGCATGCCATGCGTGAATGTTCACAACTACAATCTGATGCTTCATCAGCAGCTGTTTCCAGACTTGGTGACTGAAACTTTATCAGGAAGGAGAAGCTTACCAGATCAGATACCTCGTTCTGAACGCTTCATCAGATATGAAAGAGCATTACTTCGTGGACATCGAGCTAGTCTTTCGGATATGCTGAATGTTAAAAGTGGTAGGTATAGCTTCTTTGCTTGATATGTAAAATGTGTTTGATGTTATCTTTTTATGATGGATTTTGTTAAGAAAACCTTTTCATAATGGAGATCTATTGACAGAACCGAGCAGCATACCAGCACCAGTGTTGCCAAGTTGAAGAAATGAAAATTGCTGCCGGATGATTGCATAGAAAGCATTTATGGTGCATTCCATGTGAAATCAACTAGTGAAGAGGCTCTTTTCAACCTCACATATTTTGATTCATTTGAAATTTGGCATACTGGAAGGGCCACTTGAGGTAGGAAAATAGTTAACTTTGCAGATCTATATCTTTTTTTTTTTTTTTTTCGAAATTACAGTGTTACAAACTGCGATTTTGACCATTTTTTTCAACATCATGTTGACTTTAAATTGCAATATTTTGGCAACCAGTGCCCCCTATAGAAGTGATTCGGATGGCGTTGGAAAGGTCTTGAAGGGCTCATTCACACAAGATATAGCATGCCTATGCCAGGGTAAAAAGAAAAACAATTGAATGTGGTGTAAAGAGAACTTTGGTAGTTATTTTCTTAAAAACTGGTCTTCATTTTTTCAAAAAATTACGTCATACATACACTATTACTCAATAAGTATACAAATTTGAAAATGGGAAGCCAATGGGATCCGGAGTTATCTTAGATTTAGGTTAGGTTAGGTTAGGATAGGATAGGGTATTTTACCCTGACATAAGCATTCTATATCTTGTGTCAATAAGCCCTTCAAGACCTTTCCAATGCCATCCGAATCACTTCTATACGTGCCCTGGTTTCCAAAATATTGCAATTTAAAGTTAGCATGATGTTGGAAAAAATGGTGAAAGTCACGCAGTTTGCAACACTGTAATTTCGGAAATACGAAAGATATATCTGCAACCTTGCATATTTTCCTACCTCAGAAGGCCCTTCCAATATGCCAAATGTCAAATGAATCAAAAAAATGTAAGGTTGAGGACATTGTTGATTTGACATGGAATGACCCTAGCAAGTAGCACATAGCTACTTGCATCTAAGAAACCTCAGAAAATGAAGGCAGAGGACCTTTGAAATTAATAAGTTCAAAACTGAAATAAATTTCACTTTCCTTGTTTTACCCCCAAGCCCTTCAATGTACTGCACAAGACTTTGCAACTATATTTTCACAATTTTAAAAAAATGTGTATATATATATTTGAAATTACCATGGTGGAATGAGTTTCTGAAGATGACTTCTGCAGTCATATTTGTTTCTCTGATGAAGTTACCAATCATACTGTGAGTATCGTACAAAAGTACAGAGCACTACAGCCCGAAACAAAGGATACAAGATGCAGTTAAGATCAGTTGTACTGAATATGTCTACAGAAGGTTGTTTGGGATCTCTGGTGACGATTTTGAAAGCTGCTGGCGGCACTGTTATCAACGTCAGTCCGTCCAAATGGTGCATGCTGAGTCACGTCAGTACCGAGAACGCGTGTGCAGAGTGTTGTGCCATTTATCTACAAAAATTGAACCATACTGGGAGGGCTACATAACAGCCCTTTCCGATGCTAAATATAGCTATTCGGCAATCAAAGGAATGCGCAAGAAGCGTGGTTTTGTGATATCGAAGAACGGGATTGGTGCGGTATTGAACAAAAAAGGCAAAGGCCAACTGGGCCTAATTCCACAGGGGAAGAAACAGGCAAATCCACGAGCAGCTACGAGTCGTACACCGGACATAGTGAGAAAAGTGAAGGCCCTTGTGTCAAGTGTTAACCCTGCCCCCAAAAGGAGTATCACACGTAAGTTGGGAATGTCTGTGTCAACAGTGAACACCATAATCAAGAAGAACCTGCAACTAGAAATGCAGGATAAGCGGCGAGTTCACAAGCTGTTGCCTCGTCACATTGCGGAATGTCGCACGAACGCTAGAAAGCTCTATGAGACCTATCTTGCAGGGGAGAGATGGAAAAATGTGGTGACATTGGACGAAGCATATGTCTACCTTAGTGACTGGCACAAACCCCACGTGATTTACTACCGCCCTTGCGACAAAAACAATCATCAAACATTGTATCGAGAATGCCAGGAAAGTTTTCCACGGGGTTTCATGATCATCGCTGGATACTGCTATAATGGCAAGCTAGCAATTCGCTGTGTAGCTAATAATGTGAAGGTGAACTCCACGTACTATCAGGATGAGGTTTTAACACCCATTTATAACATAGATATCCCGGCACTGTATGGGGGGCCCAAAAACCAGGTATGGGTGCACCAAGATAAAGCATCCAGCCATACCTCCCGTTCGACTCGTCTGTTCTTACAGCGAATGGAGGTGGAGACTGGCATCCGTGCAATTCCTTACAGCGACATTCCGGTCAAGGTGCCAGATGGGTCACCCATGGACTTCTGTGCATTTGGACTCCTAAAACGGGTCTTAGGAAAGAGACGTCCACGCACTCTCAATGGCCTCTGGAAAGCCTGTCAGGAGGAGTGGGAAAAGTTGGACATGATAACTCTTCGGAAAAGTCTGTTGCAATGGAAACTGTTGTCGGGCTATAGCGCGGAATGCTGGTTTTCCAATTGAGCATGATCGTTGGTGGCGACATGGGTTTTCATGAACTTATCACCCTTCCAACATTGTCCTCAGAGATCCCGAATGACCTTCTGTAGAACTAGAACGTTGCTTGAACTGCAACAGATGGTTGAGATGTGGAGCTGCTATAAAAAATGAAAAGACAAAGATCTTGTTTGATGAGGGTACAGTAGAGTGGAAGCCAACCAGTGGCATCCACCCCCTGCTCCCCTTTGATGCCATCACTGGAATTAATATTTATATTACTTGAAACATGAATGATATTGCTTGCTGAAACGTGTGTATTCTTACCTTATTTAAAACAAGATTAAAACACCAGAATCACAATGTGACCAAAAAATAAAATAGAATAAATCAGGGTTTTGGCAAATTGGGGACACCACATCATCAAGATAAAAATGCTAGAAGAGGAGGGAAATACATATACATTTAAACTGCTTCCAGAAAATAGTAGCATTATTGGTCTTTTCTTCCTTTTTATTGTGATGATGTGAAACAACATTCTTAAAATGTCAAGTTTTCATCATTAGGAGCTTCTTATTCTTGTGCTGCATGGCTTGAAGCGTATTTATTGCAATTTTAATAAAAATTATAAATTGGAGTTGCATTTTGACTCATGAGTGTCACATGTTATATTTATTGGTTTCCTTTCAACATTTTAAACTAATAAAAGAGACTGGGAATTTTATTATATTTTACTCCACTAATAAATAATATACAAGGTGCTCGGAAATTCCTCTTACAAACTCCTAGGGCTAGTAGAGGGCACTCAGTACACAATATTTGTAATAGGAACCCAGTGCTACAACCATGACAATATGTCGGATGTGCCTGTGTTGGTATGCAACCAGGGTAGGCAGTACATGATGTCAGAAGATCACCTGATGACCTAAAGTGTAATCATTTATTGAAACCATGTCAAATGAGGTGTATGTAAGATACAGAATTGAATGACGTATGACTCCGTACATAATACAAACAAATTTATTTGGTAACAATGCCAAGGGAACAAGAAAGAAACGTACTATTCATTGAT
This sequence comes from Lepisma saccharinum, assembly GCF_977018435.1. Taxonomy (NCBI): domain Eukaryota; kingdom Metazoa; phylum Arthropoda; class Insecta; order Zygentoma; family Lepismatidae; genus Lepisma; species Lepisma saccharinum. The sequence goes on from NC_139231.1 coordinate 75,597,299, forward strand.
CACAATAACACTTGTGTCGACAGTGGAACTCAACAATTTGTTTCTGTCTTCTGCACTGGATGTGGCGCATACGGCACTGCTCAACTACAACAGTGGCTCGATGTGACGACCACCAACATCGTTGCGCACATTGTACCAACGAATCATGTTCCAGTACACTTGCTCCATCACACCTGGTGTCCCGTCAATCTCTTGTGCAGCAACCATAGCTCATGCCAGCAGTTCCTCCTCTGTCTCTACAGGAGTCTCGTACACCATCCTCTTCATACGACCCCACAAGAAATAGTCCAATGGCATTAAATCCGGCGATCGTGGGGGCCACGCGGTTGGACTATCTCGGCCTATCCATCTTTGCCCGAATCTTCGGTTAAGATGTCTCCAAACGTCACGTGTAAAGTGAGGCGGTACGCCATCGTGCTGAAACCCCAGTTCCTGACGGACACAGCATCCAAGGACAGGGCCAATACTTCCTGTAGGAAGATCAAGTATGCAGAACCTTTTAACCTGGCTGGAAGAAGGTACGGCCCGATCACATGACCTTCCAGAATACCTGCCCACACATTGGTAGCAAATCTGTGGTGGAATCCCCTGACATGCATCGCATGAGGGTTTTCGTCTGCCCAGACATGGCTGTTTCGAGAATGGAGAACACACTCCCTAGTGAATTTACATTCATCTTTGAACAGAACTCGACGTGAAACTGGGGCTCGTCGATGCAGCGATGCAGAAACCATGTGCAGAAGTTAACATGTGGTACAAAATCGGCTGATCTCAAAGCCTGTATGTACCCTTTGGTGGTGGTAAGGATGTAGTTGTTGCTCATGCAGAACCTCTCGCATGATGCTGCGAGAAACACCCATTGCATGTGCAATTGTTCGCGTACTTGTTGACTGGTCCTGTTCAATGTGGTGCAGTACAGCCTCTTCCAATTCGGGCTCGCGACATCTCTTTGGAGTACCCCAATCCTTCCTGTCAGCAGTGAAGGTACCTCGTTCTCGGAGCTGTTGAGTAATGCTGGCAATGGAGTTGCACGTTGTGGATAATGCTCTTGATACAGCCGACGAGCTGCTCTTCCATTCCCTTCCGCTGCGCCATACACAAGGATCATGTCAGTGTATTCTGCAAACGTGTACTCAACCATCTTCATCGGAGACGCACAGGCACAAGAATGGGGCTCCAGGCAGGATACCGCGGCAGGGTAGACATCACTGCCATCAGGTGATCTTCTGATGTCATGTATCAACACAGGCATATCAGACACATTGTCAGGGTTCCTATTCCCAATATTGTCTACTCAGTCCCCTCGACTAGCCCTAGGAGTTTGTAAGGGGAATTTCTGAGCACCCTGTATATGGAATGAAGAAAATAGAATTTGAAAATATCACACCCTGAGATAAAAAAAAATTCTATATTGTCTAGAGAATGTAGCCTGTCCCCTTCTTTGTTAATATTTACAGATATTAGTGGCAGTTGAGTGTCATCTTCTGAAATGTTACAATAAACAATGTTTATATTCTTGTCAATGATGTCACCAGAAGAAAAAAATAATGGGAAGGCAGGGGACAGCCACATTTAATATACCATACGAAAAAAAAAGTGCATATTTCAGCTAAATGGTCATTTATTTATTCCATGTTTAGAATGAAAGAAAACAGCTAAAGAGTTTTTACTTCTTCTTCTTCAGAAGCGTCTGAAGGTGATTCTGCAGATGAATTGAAGCAAATCAACGAGCTGAAAGAAGAAGTGAGAAAATGCCTTGAAAATGGGAGTAGACTCAGGTTAGTTTCACTATTGTTTGCTCTCTATTTTTCATACTCCATGCTTTGTACATAATTGAAATAAAACAAAACTAAACTCCATGATGTGGGATTCCTTGGAGGGCCAAAGTCTGCCAGGAATTTTTTTGCAGGGTGACTTGTCAGTACATCATCTCCCATTAGCTCTGGTATCTGTCATCTTAGAATTGAAGTCTGCTACTTCTCCTTTTTTTGTTTTTTCAAGTAACTCCCCAGTTCTTCTGATTATAGGACACAACACTGATTTTTTTTTTTTACTAATATTGGGAATCAAACCTCAGACTAACAATCCTCATTGTTGCAATTAGCCAAAAGCGGCAAAAGAAGCAACATAAAATAACAAAGATATGAAATGTGGAAGCCCATACTTGAAAGCCTGACAATAACAACATAACGTGCTCTAAATGGTGGCCACTAACTTAGTAGAACTTCAATAAATTACTTTCATGGATAAAAAAAATATTTATTTTATTTTTTATGTAATTTGTCTCGCCATTTTTTATTTTCTTAACATGAAATGATATACAGTAGAGTCTCTCTTAGTTTCGCTTATCCAACATAAACGGGCCGGCAGAACGTCAGATAAGCGAAAATGTCAGATAATAGGGAGGTGTTAAGAAAAAGCCTATCAAGTTTTTGTTCCATTGATACCACAACTTACTTTCTTTTCATCGCCATTCTGTACTTGTGTAAATTTCAACTTTTAAACAACACAACATCGTTTGTCAAATTAACACACACAGACACATGCGCATGTAACACAATAAACCGATCTGCATACAATGATAAACTGCACTGCACTGAGTAGTGAATGACAGACAGACAGTAGTGAATGTGTCATAGTGTAGGCGGGCACGCCAAGTGCTAGAGTCGGAAAATAGACTACGCTCATGCTTGCAACTTGCAGTTCTTGTTGCCGATTGATGATTTTTTCTTTCCGGTGGAATGTCAGCTAAACTATCCTGTACTACTGTAGTTACCTTTATGTTTGCTCAGAACCATTCACATCCTCTCTTAGCTTATTGAGTTTTGACATGAGCCATTGTGTCATACTATACGGCCTCACATAGTGATATAACAAGATGAAATACCCAACAGTAAAGCCAATGCTAGTTTTCCAAGTACATTTATTTGATATTCCTCATTTGTAGACTATTGCAGGTTGCCTTGAAAGTTTAAAACTGCTTGGGATATTATCATACAATAGATTGTTAATTCCCATACAATTGCCACTGTAGTATACGTATACTGCACTGAAAAAACTTGGCAATTGATTATAATCCATGGCACAACAGTCTGAGTGCCAGGGCCTACCTACCGACTGCTGGCCTCACTCGTATCTGCCGAGGTGCGAGATCATCCGACCAGGTACGGCTGATGTGTGGTCAGCACGACGAACCTCCAGTTGTTGTTGTTGTGGGTTTCTGTGACAAGGTTATACTACACATTTGTAGCTCCCCAATTTCCTCATGATGGTGGATGGCCACTGATCCCATACACAGGCCGAAATCTCAGGAAAAAAGCTTTCCCCAGGAGACTCAAACCTGCATTCATCCTGTAGCCCAAAGCATGATGGCTTAGGCTGCACAGCCATATATATTATCATATATTATCTTTGAGTATTGATAAAAAGAAACCTTTAATGATTGTCAATGACTTAGCATGATGTGACATAGTAATATTTCATCAAATGACATGAGATGTTACTCGTGTATTAATGGGAACAATGGATCCAACTCCCTGACATCTTTTTTTCAGTTGTATACACAGTGGAACGTCGATTTTACGAGGGGATATCAAAAAGTAATTGATTAAACTTTTTACAGCCAAACGGAAATGTATTCACAAAAACTGAATTATACATTTTGAAGGTTGAACATTACTCTACTTTTCCACACAATATCCATTCACATTTATACATTTGTCCCACCGTGACCAATTTCCGATGCCCATGCTGTAGAAATCGTTTGGCTGGATGTGTAACCAATGATGCACGGCTGTCACAACTTCCATGTCGCAACTGAAGTGTTTGCCGACAAGGTGCTTTGAGAATTTCCCAATGCC